>NC_133536.1:133486541-133651541 GCF_048544455.1 Silene latifolia
GTTTGGATGTTTATAGGAGTGATTCAGAAATGGGTGCCTTTTATTGGTCATTTTGGTTTGGCAATTGAAATTCTAACGTGTTACTTAGTAGTCACTTCTACTTGCGCTTCTGTACTCTCTCATTTTAATTCTTTTTTTGCTTTTTGATTTAATTTAATCTTCCGACTAGTTGGATTGAACTTCGATTGTTTTGATTAATTTATGTTCTGAAATTATTTTATTTAATTCTGGTTATGTTATCATTACTTTAGTTTTTGTCTTTATTTGCTTGATTAAAGTCATAGATTAGCTGAAATTTTAATGTAACTAGATGGGTTTCTAAGTGTATCTATTAAAGTTTATTGTGTACAGTATCTCTTAATTATATTTCGTAGAAAGTATACATTCTTCAAAAGTATATATATAATTCATGTAAAAAAGTGTACATAGGATAGAAAAAAGTGTATCTACATTGTTAAAAAGTGTATATACAATTCAAGTAGAAAGTGTATCTATATTGTCAAAAAGTGTATATAAAATTCAAGGAAAAAGTGCACCTAACATAGAAAAAAGTGTATATACCCTCGTAACAAGTGTATATAGGGTTCATGTAAAAAGTGTATCTACGATAGTCTAAAGTGTATCTAAGATTTGGTATAAAAAAAGAGCACGTGGTATACATATATATATATATATATATATATATATATATATATATATATAGGTGGGATCCGGTGAGAACGATCACTCGGTGAGAACGAGGAGAACGAACTACCAATCAAAGTATTAAGACACGACATTATCAATTTATCATTACCCACCAAATTTGTAACACACAACATTATGAACCCCATTGTTGACTACTCCAAACTCAAATCTGATACATTTACCACCACCAGAATCCGGCGAACCCCACTCACGCCGACACCGACCTCCGACACATAACGCTATTGACAAGACGCCGACAAAGACACGCCCACTGTTGTCGCCCCTATTCCATTTGAACGACCTTTTGACCCAGATCTACCACCTGACAGGCGTCACCGTGGTCAATTAACTGGTCAGAATCGTCATCGTGGTTGTGCGAGTGGTGGTGGCCGTGGTCGTGGAAGCGAATATACGTGGTGGCCGATGTTGGTAATGGTGTGTGGCGTTGTCTTTGATGTCGATAGTAATGGTGGTTGCCGATGATGTTGATAGTACAGGTGACTGCTGGTGATGTCGAAGGTTGTGGTGGCTGTCGGTGATGTCGACGGTGGTGCCGGTGATGCTGAATTTGTAAATTTATTTTTATCCCTCAATAGACGATTCTCCATTTTAATTCATCAATATCTTGGCTATGGCTTCAACACTCTTCTTATTTCAATTTCTTTTTTGCTTTTTGAATTCCGAGTTCGTTGGATTAACTTCGATTGCTTGGATTAATTTATGTTCTTAAATTATTGTACGTAATTCTGCTTATTCTCACTAACTTTAGTTTTTGTCTTTTTTCTCAATTATATCTCGTAGAAAATATATTTTGGTTAGAAAAAAGTGTATGTACATTCTTAAAAAAGTATATATATATATATATATATATATATAGAATTCGGGTAAAAAATGTATGTAGGATAAAAAAAGTGTATTTACATTCTCTCAAAGTGTATACAAAATTTAGTTAAAAAGTGTACCTAACATAGAAAAAAGCGTACCTACGATAGAAAAAAGTGTATCTATACTCCTAAAAAGTGTATATCAAATTCACGTAAAAAGCGTACCTTCGATAGAAAAAAGTGTATCTATACTCGTAAAAAGTGTATATAGAATTCAGGTAAAAAGCGTACCTAACATAGATAAAAGTGTATCTAAGATTTGGTAAAAAAAAAAAAAAAGTTGCACTTGGTGTATATTTCAATGATTTTAGTGCGTTCTCACCGAGTGATCGTTCTCACCGGATCCTAAATCTATATATATATATATATATATATATATATATATATATATATATATATATATATATATATATATATATATATATATATATATATATATAGTGAGGATACACTATCTTTTTAAGGATTGAGGATTGAGGATTTCGTTACAATATCACAGGTTGTTCAATACAATATCACAGGTTGTTCGAAACAATATCACACGAAAAAAAAAGCTACGAAAAAAAAAAAAAAATTTTTTTGGACAAGTCTTATTTTTTTCGAGATATTCAATACAATATCACAGGTTGTTCGAAACAATATCACACGAAAAAAATAGCTACGCAAAAAAAAAAAAAAATTTTTTTTTTTTTTTTATAAAAAAAATTTTTTTTGGACAAGTCTGATTTTTTTCGTGATATTCAATACAATATCACAGGTTGTTCGAAACAATATCACACGAAAAAAATAGCTGCGCAAAAAAAAAAAAAAATTTCTTTTTTATAAATTTTTTTTTTTTCGGACAAGTCTGATTTTTTTCGTGATATTGTATTGCAATCCTCAAATATTTAGCCGTCCTCACCGGATCCCGCTCTCTTTCTCTCTCTCTCTCTCTCTCTCTCTCTCTCTCTCTCTATATATATATATATATATATATATATATATATATATATATATATATATATATATATATATATATATATATATGGGCGGGTTCAGTACGAACCGCCTTAACGTACGAACTAGCTTAATTAGGCAGTTTTTTTTTTTTTTTTTTCAGATACACTTTATCTACTTACCATGTACACCTCTCATTCAGATACATCTTATAACATATCTAGATACATTTTTTCTACACTACAATTCTAGATGCACTTCTACACTTTTTTTAACACTATTTTTTTTTGGAAGGTTTAAGACTAACTCCTAGATACATTTTATACTATTTCCGGATACATTTTATATTATTAGCGGATACACTTTGTGTAAATTGTTACAAGTTTTAACACTAACTCTCGGATACGTTTTATATTTTTTTGCGGATACATTTTATATTTTTTTCGGATACACACGACATTAATGCCAGATACACATTATAATACTTCTGGATACACAAGTTCATACTTACGGATACACATCGTATTAATACCAGATACACATGGTTATACTGCCGGATACACATGTATCCCGTATTAATATCGTGTGTATCTGGGGTGGTATTTTGTGTATCCGCTGCCACCACCATCACCGTTGCCCCCACCACCGCCACTACCACTGATAACGACACCACTACCACCACAACTACCACCGCTGCTGCCGCCACCACCACTGTCACCACCAGCACCACTGCCAGCCTACCACCACCACCACCACTGTCACCACCACCCCCACGGTGTCGGCCACCACTACAAAGATACACAAACACAACAATCAGATACACAAACACCAATTCTAGATACACAGCCCACCACCGCAGACCAAGCACACACCACGACAAAATTTCGATGTCGGTAAGGACGATTTCAGACTCCAAAATTTCAGATCTGAATACTAGATTTACAAATTGGAAGTAAAAATATCAAAAAAAGACCGAACCAGCGACATTAACTCGTCGGAAATTATCCACAATTCCGATCTGAATACTAGATTTACGAATTGGAAGTAAAATATCAAAAAAATACCGAACCAACGACATTAATTCGTCGGAAATTATCCACAATCGTCAGATATGACACCAAAATCGTTGAAAAACTCTAGTACAAAGATGGAATGTGGCGACATTATCAGGACTTTCCGGTGACGACTACCGACGCCAGCGCCGACGAATTTCAATCCAAAATTTCAGATCTGAGAATTAAGTATTGATTTTCTTTATGTATGTCGGTTTTGTCTTGTTGGAGTGATGGCTGTATGGAGGCGAGGTGGTGGCGGCTTGGTGTAGACCGTCGATGGCGTCAGAAAATGAAGAGGTTGGGACTAGAGAGGAAAGTCGCATGTGTAGCATCTCGTCAGAGATCATGAATATGAACGGTGGCCGGAGGTTTGACGGCCGCCGGTGATAGTTGTCGGCGAAGGGTGGTGGTGGATGGGGTCACGAGGAAAAGAGATTGAGGGAGAAAGAGGATAAGTGATACGGAGTTTGGGTGCATTTTTTGTTTGAGAGGATAAAGTGAGTGTAATCTTGGCCGTGGTTTATTTGATCTGAGGGGTTATTATTCAGTTCGTACGGTTCGCACGCTAATTTGGTTCGTACAGGATCCTGATTCTATATATATATATATATATATATATATCAAGATCCGGTGAGAACCACTAACATAATGAGAACCCTTACTAAATCATCATCAAATCTTGTTCCGAAAGTTTTGTTGGATCATTTACCCTTAGTTTAGTTTATTCAAAAACATTTTTAGTATAGCTAAACAAAATTTATTGATTTTATTAACAAATATAAACTTAATGTACAAAAATACAATAAGGTATACTAAAATGGCTCTAGATGCACGAAAGCGAATACCAGGTGCATGAAAATGATTACTAGATGCATGAAAATATCAGCCTCTAGGTGCACGTAAACGAGTTCTAGGTGCATGAAAATTATTAAATACATGTAAATGAGTAGTAGGTGCATGAAATTTAATAAAATGTTTCTCGTCTGAATTTTCGTCAATACTTTATACTTCTTGGACCGAGAAATATGTTATTTAGCCATAGAATTCTATGCTGAATTCAAATATGTCGTTATTTTTTAGAAAGAAAATATATAAGGTGGAGTTCTCATGGTTCTCACTATGTAGGTGGTTCTCACCTAGGATAGCAAATCTATATATATATATATATATATATATATATATATATATATATATATATATATATATATATATATATATATATATATATATATATATATATATATACATATATATATATATATTATTTCTTTATTTATTTTTTCGAGCGATATTAGAGCGTCTACATCATCTTTTTTAAGTTTAGAAAAGTATATTATAAGATCTTTCAAGATTATGATAAAGATACTATTTAATATTTTTAATATCAAAGCTATATTTTACATAAAAAAATTGTTTGATTATCAATCTAACAAAAAAGTATAGGGACATGCTAAATCCGGCACACCATTTTGCTAAATCCCACACATTTTTATCTCTTATACCGAAAATACCCCTCTCATTTTCCACAACCATTGAGAGACAATTGACAAAATCCAAAAAAATAAGAGAACACACTTCATTCTCCTCTTCGTCTCACTGGGTCAACGCCAACCGAACAGGCGAATATCGTACTCCGGTGATGGCAAATGCCTGCCCACCACACCAACAGACGAACACCTTACTCTGAAAATGGTAGTCGACGATGATGAATTTGATTAAAGGTATAACTTAACATTGTTTTGCTTAATCACAATGATGTTAATTGAAATTGGGGAATGGTGTGGCAAATACTTCGGTGTTTAGACGAGTTATTGATGGCTTAGTTTGTATTCAACATCTTAGATGCAATTTCATGTAAGTTCGAAAATCTAACATCTCAGTGAGCAATATGAAGTTGAAGGAAGATGACAAACGAAAGAAACCCTAATTACAAATATCTTATTTCTTTAAATAAATATTCATTAAATGAATATTAAGGCGTGTACTAATAAAGTTGTTGAGAAAACAGCAGAATTACACATGATATGTGCGAGTTAAGATTTATAATTGACGAATTATTGGTGAATTGACTTAGTTTTGCGAGGGAGAGAACTTTTAAAATTTTTTTTTAAGAAAAAGGGTAAAATTGGAATACTATAGTAAAGTGTGCGGGATTTAGAAAAACCTCGTGCGGGATTTAGCAATTGCGGAAGTATAATGCAAAACATTTCCAAACTTAGAAATCTGGATTCGTAGCGAAAAATGCTTTCATTTGAGTATAAATTTCTTATGATTTACTACTTTTTGCACAAATATTAAGAAAATGGGATATGGCTACTTTTCATATGTTTACTTACACAACTACTCTCATATAACCCCTCATATTTTGGCAACCGAAAGGTATAAAAGTAGAGAAGGCCGTGTGGGTCATTTAATTGATCAAACAATATCCATATATAGAAACGTAGACAGTCAAGTGGAATGGGGTAAAATTGAAAACATAAACAATCCAATGGTATGAACGAAGTATTATTATTATCTTCTCATATTTTAATTATGATAAAAGATGGTGTACTTCTTAATATGTTATTTGTCCCACATTGAAGAATTATGTAGGTGTGGTGAATATATTACATATAAATAATAGAATTGTCCCACATTAGAAGATTGCCATTAGGTGGGTGATCCAATGATTATAAATAGGAGTCATCTTTGAAACTTAGGTATCAAACAAAAATCTTTTGAGTCTCTTAAGAATTGTCTTAGAAGACTCTTAAGAGTTTGTGCTATTAAAAATTAATTAAATTAATTTAGGAAAGTATCCTAAATAATATTTTTGATATAAAAAATATAGTGGAAAATATTTCAATTATTAATATAATTATAATATAATATATATTTCCTATATTATATTCAATATTTATAATTTTTATATAAAAATTTTTACATTTCATTTGACAAGAAAGTATCGTAAAAAAATTACAAAAATAATATAATTAAACTGGTGGTAAAAAAAATGCTATTATTAGAGTATAAATTTCATATTATTTGCACATATTTTAATTATGATAAAAAACAGAAAAAACTTACGAATATTAATAGATGGTATATAACTATTACATATATTGAAGTAGCAATTGCACGTATTCGAAATTTGGGCTAGATGTCGAACTAGGTGCGAAAAAGATGGTATATTTTTTGGTATATTATTTGTCCCACATTGAAAAATAATGCAGATGTGGTGAAATTATATTACATATAAATAGTAGAATTGTCCCACATCGAAAGATTAGTATAAGATGAGGCGATTCTATTATTATAAATAGGAGACATCATTGGAACTTGGGTCTCAACCTAAAATCTTTTTAGTCTCTTAAATATCGTCTTAGAGAGCTCTTAAGAGTTTCTATCATTCATTCCACAATATGTTACAATTTTCTATATTATATTCAAGTGACGATGTTTATAATTTTTATTTATATAAAAACTTATACATTTCATTTGGTAAAAAAATATCTTAAAAAAAATTATGAAAATAAAATAATAAGATTCAAATAAAAAAATGTTGTCATTAGAGTATAGGTTTTATATCATTTGCATATATTTTAATTATGATAAAAAATGGTACGCATATTAATAGATAGTATAATATTTATTCATTATCAAATAGGGTGGATGTCGTATTAGGTGTGAAAAATATGGTGTACTTATAAATATAGTATTTGTCCCGTGTTGAAAAATAATGTAGGTGTGATTAATATACTACGAATAAATAGCTGAATTATCCCACATAAAAAGATTGTCATAAGGTGAACTGTCCCACATTAAAATATTATCATAAGGTGGGGGTGATCTTATGATTATAAATAAGAGTCGTCATTGGAATTTAGGTTAAACACAAAATCTTTTGAGCCTCTAAAATATTGCCATTATACAAACAATAACATACAAATATTAAGCACGTAAATATTTATAAAGGCGATTATATATTAGTAATATTATAATTTGTTTATTTAAAAAAAATTATGAAAATAATATAATTATATTCGTGGTAAAAAAATGCTAATATTAGAGTATAGATTTCATATAATTTTCACATATTAAAAATTGTGTACTTCTTAGTATTTTATGTCTCACATTGAAAAATAATGTAGGTGTGGTGAATATACTACTTGTAAATAATAGAATTGTCCCACACCGAAATATTAGCATAAGATGGGTGATTCTATGATTATAAATATGGGGTATCATTGTAACTTAGGTATCAATTCAAAATCTTTTGAGTCTCTTCAATATGTCTTAGAGAACTTTTAAGAAAGTGTATCATTATCTCCATAATATGATATATATTTTCTATGTTATAGTAAACCGGGTTTGATGTTGACTTAGGTGCATGGTGTTTTTATAAGTATAATATTTGTCCCACATTGAAAAATAATGTAGATGTGATGAATATATTGCATATAAATAGTTGAATTCTTCCACATCAAAAGATTATCATAAGATAAGGTGATCTCGTGACTATAAATAAGAGTATCATTGAACTTAGGTATGAATCCAAAATCATTTGAGTCTCTCAAGTATTGTCTTAGAGAGCTCTTATAAGAGTTTGTATTAACGGCACGCGTCAGTTACAACAATAACATATAAATATTATGTAACACCCTCATCTACCAAAGTGCCTTACCAAGGCCTACCTTAGTAAATGGAACCGCTACCATCTCGGTTGCCCGAGATAAAGTACATCAAATGGACCATAATGGAACGTTATTAAAAGTACAAATTGTTTAACCAACCTCAAACGGTTTACAACTCCGAAAAGAAGCCAAAGAAAAGGCTAAAGTTTAAGCCAACATCGGAAGCTACCTAAAGAACATGTGATGACTCTGCCATGTCCATATCCTGCGAGCTACATTCACATCCAATACCTGCTAAACCAACTGCTCACCATCCCCGAATGGATCACCATAGTTTTGAAAATGATGTGTCCATTTTATATAGGATTTTATCCCTCATTTTTGCTCGGTTTTTATTGAATATCACACTTTTATTAGTGTTTCTATGAGCTAATCTTGTGTTCTAGGTGTGTTCCTTGTATTTGTTGCATTTTGTAGGAAATTGAGTATTCGGTAGCTTATTCCCGTCATTATAGCAAACACCGAAGTTCACTAAGCTAAGTGGAAGCAACTATGATGACAAGTAGAAGATTGGAGCCCAAAACAAAGGAATGTAAGTCAAGCCCAAAAGGAAGTCCAAAGACCAAGTTAATTGGGAACTTAGGATGCCAAAGAAAGCATTTATCCAGGTGAATTAAGGGACATTAATCACATACATTGGATCCCTTTGAGCATTTAATCAAGAATTGAAGAAGAAAAACTGGAAAACACTCGGCTCCGATCGGGGTTTGCTTGCCCAAGGAGTTTTACGTTATGACCCTATTTCACTATTTAATAGAGGCCTGAATCCGTCATTGTAGGATATATTTTCTTACATCATTATACACTCCTTTAGCCTTAAGCACACAAATTCTCTCTTAGTTTTCATATTGTTAAGCATTTGGTTCTTTGTTAAACAATTTGTTTTAAGCATTTGGTTCTTGTTTTAATATAATCTTTCCTTTGAAGTTCATTTGGGTTTCATTTGTTATTCTTGTTCAAGTTCCAAGTTCCTTTTGTTACGGTAATTTAGATCCTTGTTAATTTCGTTATCGCATTCTTCATTATTGTTATTTCATAGTTTTCGTCATTGTTTTTAGCATTACAATATTAGTTGGTTATTACATTTTATTAGCACTAGTTCATGATTAGCATTCCGTTTTACATTTCTTATATTCACCATTTCACTAATTTACATGTTATTTCTATTTAGTTCATTTATAATTTCTACAATTTTATTTAGTTATATTTACATTATTATCATGTTTATTATTTCATACATTATTAGTTTCATTTCCAACATGAGTGAGTAGTTCCATTTGTCTAGGGATTAGGGAAGCCATGCATGTTTAATATTTGTAAATGTTAAATTAGGTTGATGTAATATTGTCTATTTGTTTCTATTATATGTTTGCATCGTCATGATTAATCTTTATTTAGTGGCCATATTCATCGATTAAGTTTGTTAATTCGTTCTATAAGTCGAGAGACACGGAATCGAATTAGACTAAGCATGTGTTACTAGGACAATCTAGTCATAACGAGAGTTTTCTTAGACCCGGTCTATGGTTGACAATAAGGTCGAGAGGTGGTTGTCTTTAAGCCTAAACAATTGACAATGTTATTTATTCCAAGTTTAACATGAACATCTATATACAATTGCATGTGTGACCCGACTCCCCAAGACTCCTTTGTCATATATATTTACATCGTTTTATTTGCTAATCACCAAACCAATCAAACAAACAATCGTAATCGACCTTGATAGATTTCTATTCATAGCATTTCATAGCGCAATTCTAGTCTCCTTGTGTTCGACCCCTCGTACTACTTTAATTCGTGTCAAGAAAAATTTATCTTTGATTAGGTGTGCGACAAAGCCTATCAAATTTTGGCGTTGTTTCCAGGGAGCAAGGTTTTATAGCGTTTTGAATTGTTGATTTCTATCTTGTTTTCTTTTGTCTTGAGGAACACATGTTCCTTGAGACCGTTACTTACGAATTTCTTGAGATTTTTGTCTTATGCCCAGGTCTTCTCGTATTGGAGAATTGCTTTAACCGGATTCCGAGCCCGAGAAAACCTTGCGTAGAAGACGACGGTTTTTAAAAGAAATTAAAGAAGTCGCTTCTCCCGTGCAAATTGAAAGTGCAAGAAAGTCCTACTTAAACGATCTTAAAGCTTTTGAAGAGGAGGAGGTTTCTAGTTCATCATCTCCACCACCACCCCCATCTCCAAGTAAAAAGATGGTGAAACTTTCCGATCATTCCAAGCCCACTGCGGTTATGCTTCCGGTCGATATTACTACTACTCAAATTACCACCCCAGAGTTCGAGATGAAACCGGCTTTCAATAGCCTTGTGGAGAGGAAGCAATTTGGGGGAAGTCCTTTGGAGGATCCCAATTTGCATGTTCAAAATTTTTGTGACTATTGCTCCATGATTCGGCAAACGGGAGTCACTCAAGCTCAAATTAGGGAAATACTTTTCCCTTTCTCTTTAAAGGACAAGGCAAAGTTATGGATCAATAGCCTTGATCGCACCGCCATGGGAATCACTAATTGGGAAACGTTGGCTCTTGCTTTCTATCAAAAGTTTTTTCCACTGGAGAAAACTCAAACTTTGAGGAGCCAAATCAGGGGATTCCGCCAACAAGCTCTGGAGAGCTTATATGAAGCTTGGGAGAGGTACAAGGAGTTGCAAAGGCGATGTCCACATTATCGGTTGGATACTTGGTTCTTAGCTATAACATTCTACAATGTATGTTGTGCCGATTCCCGAAGAATTCTTGATTCCGCCATCAATGGGCAGTTTGATCAAATTGACACGGATATTGCTCATGCCATGATTGAATCCATGGCGATTGAATCCACTTTGTTAATTACACGATATTTATACTTCTCTAATCACCTTAACCAATACCGCGGAAATTAACGTAATTGAACCGGGCACTCGGTCAAGTACCTGACATACTCGACCGAGTACGCCATACTCGACTGAGTACCAACAAGCTTGGTCAAGTGCTAACACTCCAGAAGCCTAACTCAAATCACCCGATGACCCACTCTATCGAGTTCCCTATACTCAGACACCTATGGTATTACATATTAAGCTTTACAACCTTTTTTTCATTAACAAAGTGTCTTATCTTTTATTTTATTTAAAAAAGATATTTTAATCATGATGCGTGCTTCATTTATACATTTTATCTTGCCATTTTGCACGCATTTCTATGTCATTTTGAGTAGCGTAAGCTACTATTCTCCCTTGTTTCGGTTACTTGCCGTGTTTGCTTAACTTGTTAATTCGGCCCATTAGTCGTTTAATTAATAAATCTCAGCTATTTCTATATAAAGAAAAACTGAGAAAATTATTAGGTTATCTTGATTTTAATGTTAAACACTTCATACGTTGCTTTTGCTTTGGGATTCGGATCGGAAAATTTGTAATCATTTCTTTTTCATTCGGTAATTTAACTAACCTTTCGTTCTTCAATTATTATTTCCTCTTATTCGTTTTACTCTTCTTTTTCTTGCTTTTATTGTATGCTTGATTATTATTTACATCTTATTATCATGTTTAATTTAGTTTTCTTTATTATTGTTAATTTCATCAGTTCGATCATGAGTAGCTAATTTCTTTATGCTAGGATTTAGGGGATCCATGGTTGCATGACGGTATTTAATTAGGTTATTAGATCTGGAATATTTATTTGTCTGAATTGTTTATCGTAACAATTAATTCTTATTTAATTAGTTGAATGCATGCGACTAGATATTTAATCAGGTAAACTCCGACCTAGATCGAAGGATTGGAAACAGTGAGATCTCCTACGAACAATAGAATACTTTAAATAGAGCGAGAGCATACTAGAAAGGTTCTAGGGTGATTAGTGGACAGAGAGGACCTTATCAGTGCCCTTCAGACCGTAACTTGACCAGTCTTTGACCCTACCTCTGACCCTTGTTAGACCATGGTGAACCGACAATCCTAGCTATCTCCCCTTATATTTTAAAACTTATTTTCTACACTTTATTTCTTTACTTTGCGTTACTTTAGTTTAGTATTCAACCAAATCAAACCCCTCAAACTTGTAACTTAGACGAACTTATAATTAGCCAATAGAAAAATTTGTCTCTCTGTGGATATGATCCCGACTTCCTCTACTGCATTAGTTTGGGCCAGTTGGTTATTTTTGATTAGGTGTGCGATTTAGCCTATCAAATTTTGGCGCTGTTGCCGAGGAGGCAACAATTCTCTGTTTGCTTATTTTAGTTTGTCTTGTCTCAGGGAACATTAGTTCATTGAGACCGTTCTCATTCCTTTCTTTAGTGTTTCATTTATGCCCAGGCCTAACGGGTCCGAGCTTATGCCATTCGACTCTGAACCAGAAAAGACTTTTCGAGCTAGACGAAATTTTTGGAAGGAAGTCCTTCAAGCAGAAGACTTGAGTACGCTTGATTCCGCTTACGCCAGTTTTATTGCAGAAACTCAGTCTTTGGAAGAAGACACCTCAGTTTCTGCCACTACTACAATCATGCCTACTTTAGCAAGTCATTCAGAACCTACCCTTAAATCCATTCCTAAAGGTCCCTACAACAGATAATGGGACTTTCGAGATAAGGCCATCCTACATTAACTTGGTAGAAAGAAATCTGTTTGGAGGGGGAACTACGGAAGACCCTGCTACACATATGGAGAGATTCGTTACTTACTACTGCTTCATACCCTTGACTGTTGGGGTAACCCAAGACCAAGTAAAACAGGTGCTCTTCCCATTTTCTCTACGAGACGGTGCTGCAGAGTGGTTGCGTGATTTAGACATGGCAGATCAGGGGGTTACCGAACGGAACAACTTAGCTCTTGCCTTCTACAAGAGATATTTTCCGCCCAGAAGACAAATGCCTTTAGAAATCAAATCACTAGCTTCAAACAAGGTCCTACTGAGGACTTAAACGAGGCATGACTTCGTTTTAAGAGACTGGTACGTTCAGTCCCTCACCATGGGTTTGAGAAGTGGTTTCTCTGCAACCAGTTCTACAATGGACTATATGACGACCATCGGGCTCTACTTGATTCTTCAGCTAACGGGAGATTACAGGACAGCACGAATGATACCTATACCTGGAAACTAATTGACCAAATAGCTACCCATACTGCCAAATATAGGAACCCCAGAGGTAGTACGAGAGGGGGAAGTTCATCCGATGGAGCTGTTGCAGCTCAGTTAGAGGCATTAACTGCTCATATTGCCGAACTAAAGACAACCCAGTCTTTGGGAAACCAGCAGACAGTTCATGCCATGACCCAATAGGAAACACCTTGTGAGCGATATGGTATTGCAGGACATGATGCAGTTGAATGTATGAGTTCCTTGGAGCAGGTCCACGCCTTTCAGTCCTTCAAACAAGGTACACTATACTCTAATTTCTACAATGAGAGGACTAGGGAGCATCCTAATTTATCTTATCGAAGTCAAGATGTTCTCAACCCAACTCCACCACCGCCACAAGGTCCGAGTCCGACATACACTATTCCTCAGAATCAGGGAAATCAACCATAGGGTGGTTATTAGAGGAACAATTAAGGAGGTCAACAACATCAAAACAATGACCTTTCTCACATAAAGGCCATGTTACAGCAATAGATGGCAGCCTCATGATGTGATTTTTATATTTACTCCTCTCGCAAGTGAACGAAAATTCGTTGTAATATACAAAAGGTTCGAACCCAAAGGACGGAAATTGAGGCACTAGGATTACTCGTTTATGGACTAGTTTAGTTCAATCTAAAAAGGTGGTTTGAGTTCTAAACTAATGATTAAAATGCAAACTAAAACAAGTAGGAATTAGACAACAATTAAGATGGTTTAAAACGATGATTAATAAAGACTAGGATGGTCGGGTTCACCCAAATAGCATGGAGAAGGGAAATAGGCATGGACTAATGGTTATCTAGGTTGTCACAATATGTAGGCTTTAATCTCTCGATGTAAATTCTGCACTTGAGCCAAGATCAATCAACTTACTCATTCAATTAATCTAACTCAAAACTTGTTATCAAATCCTAGTTACTACTCAGGTTACTCACTCAAATAGTAGATAGATTGTTAGAAGAATTACTCAACTTACTCATTTGGACAATTCATCAAACACCTTAATTTCATAACAAGTAGTAAATTTAAACAACCCAAGAATTACCATTAATCCATACCAAATCCCTCTCCTTAATACTACAAGGGATTCCCCTACATCCTAGTAAGGCACTACTCACACATAGCTATGATAACAAACACAAAAGATGGAGAATTTAACATAAAACAACCATGGAGAAACATATTTGCAAATTCTAATAACTAAACAATTCAATATGTAAACAAATGAAAGATGAACAACAATAGAGAAGAGATTATACCAATATTGAAAACAAAGTTGCAACCTTTGATTAAACAGAAGAATAATCTTCACCAATCTCCAATTAACAACCCAATACTAAATGTAAACAATCCAACAATACTATTTCTAAGCTAGAATAACAAGTAATTAATGATTAATTAGGGACAGATTAAGATTTTGATTAAGGGTTTGCATAAGATTAAAGTAGTAATTTCAGATCTAGGGTATGTGTTTACAATTGATTAGGAAATGGGTATTTATACTATTTCATTGGATTAGAAGAAATGAGGAAATAAATCCCAAATCTCGCAGCTGACATCCTGTGCCGGCACACCGGCTGCCGGCCACCTCAGCCGGCAGCGACATCTCCAATTTCTGGCAAAATTGTGGCTTTGGGATCTCTCTGCCGGTGGACCGCCTGCCGGCCTGCCGGCAGGGAGTACTCATTCTTGGATTTCTTCTTCATATCTTCAAAAGGAGAAGCCTGTGCCGGTTGACCGGCTGCCGGCTACCTCTGCCGGCAGCGAGCTCCTGTAAATTTTGCTCCAAAAGTTTCCTCAGATTTTGGCTAAGTATGGCGTGTGTTCCCTGCCGGCAGAGAACTCTTTCTCAGCTTTTTCCTTTCATCTTCTCACCTGGCAGTGTTCCCTGCCGGTGGACCGGCTTCCAGCCTGCCGGCAGAGAGTACTGCTTCCGCTTTTCACTTTCCTTTTCTTCATGCTCGTTCATCGAACCGCCTCTCTTGCCCCGATTTCTCTATGACCGCCTCAAATCCTGCAAGAAAGGCACAAAATCATAGATACGGGTATCGGGCACAAAATTCAAGGTAAGGCGCACAAAACCGACTCGATAGGAGTCGAAATGCATGAAAGAAGAAGGGAAATTGGTGCAAATGAATCATATATCAAACCTCCCCACTCTTGAACTTTACTCGTCCTCGAGTAAATCCAAAATCAATATGTAAGACACTACTATAATAAGTATCAAGAGTGCGTGCACAATATAAGCATCACTCAATTATTCTACTACATAAGCCGATCGAGTATTAGCGCACTCTACGCCCTTTCAACTCACGTAGTTGTGCTTATGAGGTAAAGCACGACTCATGAGTCAAGTGAGGTCTTGCAAGAAAAATGCGATGCATCCAACATGTAAGCACAAAAGCAAGTAATAGAATGGATCTAGCAAAAATGGTCCACTTCCTCATCTAAGTGGCCGAATTTTCAGCTCAAAAACATGGTCTCGGTCGGGAAATACCGTCTGAGAGTCTCAATGGAGGTGCCAACCCCTAGGCATGGCCTAGGCAACCCTAATGTGTCCAATAAAGCTCAAGAAATGGATTCTAGAACGGGAAAGGGGAAATAAGGACTAGACCTCCAAGAATTACAAGGCTAACACAAGATTCAACCAAAAGACCCATGACTAAGGGGACCTAAGTCAACGACATCCTCACGGTTTTCACTCGTCTCTCATTAGAATGCCGGATGTTTTTGTACAAAAAGGAACCAAAACACTCTCCTACTCCGACTCGTGAGAATGTGCCCGCAATCTAATGTGTAAGACCGTCCTATGTCCAAATGAGATGCAAAATGTAACAATGCACAAGCCATGAAATAGGGGTTGTAACGGGGCTAAGGAATAGGACGAAACGGGATTGGTGCAAGCACCGTTTGGACATGTAGAGTTCAAATCAAGAATTGTCGACACATCACATCCCACTTCTTATTGCAACATATGAGACACGTCTATGCCCTAGCATAGAATTGAGAACCAACACTATGCAGAAATTGCATAAACCCAACTCAAATTGGAAAAATTTGAAAATACTCCTTTTATTTCAACAAATGAGCAACGTCTACACCCTAACAAAAACTCGGTTTCCCAAATTATGCAAAAATTGTGTAAACCCGACTCACTTTGGAAAAACATCAAACTACCCCTTTATTTAGCAACGGCTTTTGCTACCCCTTTAAATGATGAGGAGGGGTGTTGCTTGCCTTTTTCTTTTCCTAACACATATATATACAACACAACTAACTCTTTTTGGATTTTTCAAAACTTTTTCACTTTTCTATTTTGTTTTTCATTTCAATATTGACACCTCTTATTCATATACAATGCCAAATGCATGCCAATTTCCGACCCAAGTGGATATGTACACTATCCACCATTATGACCCAAATCACCTCCTAAAACACTACTACAAAACCGACCCATTCTTGATCAAGGAAGGGTGGTTATGGAATGTAGCTATTTTAGTGGGTTTGCCAAATAGAAAGGCTAAGGCTCAACGGGGTGAATCAAAAAGGGAGATAATGTAAGGGACAAAACCAGGCTATTTGGCTATGTAAGGTTCATATACATGTGAAAACAAATTTTATTTCATAACTTGTGCACAAAAAATGAAATGCAAATCATGGTCTAAGGATGGAATGACACACTTATGCGTTTAGACATAACACGTCCCGCGAGGAGACCTACTCAGAATCCTAAATGAGGGTTGGGTATGAATGTACCAACCCTAGAAGGCTCTAATCCTCACATATGAGTAGCTAGGTCGAGACTTAGGTCTAGCCTATGGTCAATGGTCTCTCAGGGCGGCCTAGACTCGTTAGTCGGGTCCCAAATTTCCCACGGCTAACCTATGGACACGGGTGCAAGCCACGGGTAGAGGGAAGGCACGATTGGGACTTGACTCATCCTTGGGGTATATACTTCCCTCCCTTGACCACATTTCAAGCACACCATTATATACAAACTAAGTGAAACAAGATGGAAACACGATATATATATATATATATATATATATATATATATATATATATATATATATATATATATATATATATATATATATATATATATATATATATATATATATATATATATATATATATATATATATATATATATATCTACGTGACAATGCATGCAAGAAATGGAAATGACATAACGGAGACGTGCAACAATTTGACTAAACCTAGCAGCATATCAACACCAACAATCCAATAGTTCCCAAAAGGAACATCCAAGACACAAAATCCCACCCTCCTTCAAAATTACAAAATATAAAAAGAAAGAACGGTAAAGGAGCAAGAGATTAGAACGAGTTTACCAAGCGGTCTTCTAGCTCCTTTTTGCCTCAAATGGTCAATGCCTATGCCAAAGGTTAGCCAACAAACAACATATATATACAATGCAATATTTTTGTGATTTTTTTTGAAGGTTTTTCTATTTTTTTTTTTTGAATTTTTTGAAATTTTGCCACATTTACAATTTATTAACAAATGTACATTATTTACAAATATATACGAAGTAGATATTTTGCTCCCCACACTTAAGATTTAAATCGTCCTCGATGGAACGAAATGTAGGGAGGAAATGAAAAAGAAATAACATATTTTTGTATTTTTGATAATTTGTTTCAAAATAAAGAACTTGTTTTTGTATTTTTGGTTTTCTCAAAACTAAATAACATGTTTTTTTTTGGGGCCTCCTCCCCACACTTGCTATATACAATACCCGGTGAAGGGGGAAGTGTGGGTGGGAGGCAAGAAAATGAAGAAGAACGTATTTTTGTGTTTTGTTGATTTTTTTGAAAATAAAAGACATGTTTTTGTATTTTTTGAATGTATGGAATCTCCTCCCCACACTTATCTATGTACATAGTGTATGGAGGAGATTAGGAAAATAAGATGCGTATTTTTGTGAAATTTTCAATTTTTTCAATTTTTGTGTGTTTGTAAATGGGGATGCAATGCATGAACTAGGCTACATGCAATATGGAAATAACAATGCAAACTATGCTAAATGAATGCAATTCGTATATGTGACAATATATTACAAAATTAAAATCTAATGCAAGCTTAAATGAATGCAACTACATAATTCTATGCTACATATTATATAACTAACTAAATGCTTACAAAATGGAAATATGAATGAAAAGGTTTGGATTTAGGAAATCATACTTGTCTTTGGATTGGAAAGAGAGCAAAGGTAGGCCAAAGACTAGGCCTCCTAGGACTCGTTTTCCTCATCATCATCATCCTCTTCCCCGGTTCCGAACTCGAACTCCCTAAGGAAATCATCGGTGTTCATAGGGGCGGAGCTAGGGGTCGCCAAATCCCCTGGTAGATTCGATGAAAACCTCTGTGCCCCCTCCCGAACCTGTTGGAATAAGTGTCTTCCGACAATAATGCGATCACAACTGTTGATCATGATGATCACATGTTTAAATCTCATATTTAAGAATACATGTGGGAAGTAACATTTTACAGTCAACTGGTCCACACATATCGGTAATGATTGGCTGACTAGAGTTTGACATTACTGTCGTGCGACGGTGGTGATCAGTTGATCCCGTAAGGTCATACCTATAGAATGATACTCTTAATTGAATATTTAATTGATCGTATGACGACACGAGTTAATTAAATTACTTAAAATTGACGAACGATTTAGGAAGTAATATTTACGTGTCTCATTGTAATTTGATTAAATAAGATACGGTCTAAGTGATCGAATTGTTTTATTACTTAGATGAAATTATTGTTTACGGAAACAATTGAAACGGAATGAATAAATTATTATAAATACATAATGTTGTAATTTATGATTCGGAAACCCATTACGGTACAAGTAATTACGAATTACTAGGTTAATTTTATAAGTGACATATTTTATTAATATGTTGATTTTTAATTGTTAAAAATACATTTTATACACATAATGTCATGGAACATGTTACATGTGACAAATTGACAAATAAATTGTAAAATGGACTTTCCATTTTACAATATATGTACCGAAATAATGGGGTGGGTTGGGGTTTGTATTATGTTTTATAATATATAAGAAGCATAATCATTAAACCTAATTGATAGCCATGCACACCTAGTTGCTTTTTTGAAGAGCATCTTGGTCATGCATTGGCCCTTGCCACCCCCCTATACCCGGTTTTCCAAGAGCAAAGGCAATGGGTTTTCTACAATTTATATTGTGATATACACTAAGACCTTCTCTAGTGTATTATTCATTCTTTACACAACCAAAAACTTAGAGAAGTTTAGAGAAATAAAAACTCCAAAATCTTTCCTCTCTATACCGAAATAATAGAGATCAAAACAACAGTTTTGGGTCATTTTAGTAAGATTATAATTATTCTAGATCAAATAATAATAGTCTTTTAAGGGTCATCTTGGGTATATGCTTTAAGGAGGGATTCTATCTTTGAATCCTTGTTCTTCCATTTGTAAGGAAAGCTCAAGAACAAGTGAGAAGGACAACTCACTTGTGCCCTAAATCCGAAACTACCATAGTAAGAATGACGATTTATTCTCTTGTCTATTTTAGTTTGCATGCATAAGATCTAGTTTTAATTTTATGACTAAATTAAAATGTAACATATATGAATATGTAAATTAATGAGATTAATAATTTCTAACAAGTGGTATCAGAGCCTTAGGTTGTTTGCATGCAAATCGGTTATTGTTTTTCCGAGTTATAAGATTAACAAACAAAACTTATAAATTTGTGTTTATTATGAAATATCACGAAATTTATTTGTATGTTAAAGTTTCTGGTCCTAAAATGTATTTAGGATATTTTGGTTTATTTATGAATTTTATTGTTCATTTTATATAATAATGGCATTAAAATGTGATTTTTACGATAAAAATGTCATTTTTGGACTAAAAATAGCTAAAATTTGACTTTTAAAGTGGTTTTTGGATATGTTTTCACATATATTATCTAATGATGGCCTGTAAATTTTCATAATAAAATGAGTTGTATTGCTCGAAATATGGATTTTTCAAGTTAAAATCGTATTTAAATTGGAAAATAGGTTAATTTGAGTTATATTTCGAATCTGGTCATAGAAATTTAGTATGTTGTCACATGAAATTGTACAAGATGTGTATAAAATATTTGGCTATAATGAAGTCTTTATGCATGATTTATGAATTTTTAATGAAAAATCACATAAATAGTGACTTTAATTAGTAAAAATGCTAAAACATACTTCATGACTAAAGAAAAACGTCACATGTTGAATTTTATCATATATTTCAGATCTAAAAGTGAAAAGTTAATAAAAATAATTTTTCTCATATTTTTATGGTGATAATTGTTAAAATCGATAAACCGCAACATTGTTTTTTCTTGATAAAGTTTCGAAATTTTTAACCTAAGTTTTGAACATTATGAGTGTCATGGTATTTTTCCACAATGTTCATGAGTTTAAATTTCAAATTTCAAATTTATTTAAAAATTTTATGATTTAATTTGAAGTTTATGACATAATTTTGGATTTTAAGTCCATTTATGAACAATATTAAGAAATATTGGTTAATTATTGCCAATATGTTAGTGGAGACTAATTTTGAGTCCTAAGTTGGTTAGAGTAATTAACTTGTACATAAATATGAATTTATGTATATATTGTGATTTTAAAAGGTTAAATCACGCAAATCCGTAAAAACCGATTAATATACGATATTGGCTCCTTAAAGGCAATTTAGCATAAAATTGGGCATGTTCATACATATTATAATGCTGCATTTTATTTATGATTGTCATATTTTAATTTTATGTAATTTTTGAATTATGTAATTTTACTTAGTATGGCCTTAGTTTTTAATTGATATTACCCGAAATGTATGGGAATATCGATTCGGTTGTAATTTATTGTGATCTCGTATCACCGTTTTGTAATTTAATAGATTTATTTTTATTTTTAATTACAAATGTATAATAGGAAATTATGTAATTTATTATGTAATTTATTTATTCCGGAGTTCCTTGAAGACGGTGCCACTCGAGAAGGCGATTCATCAAAGAAAGTGTTGCCTTGAAATGCGTGCCAAGACCGAAGTTCAAGGGACCAAAGGAGTTGGTTTCCGAATTTGTAATAGTTTATTAGATTTACTATTTTAGGAAGGCCATACTAGGAATTTATTTATGCTTTGCATTTTATTTATATGTTGTATGCATCGCTAAATCGCCATAACTAAAACATGCATTATCATTTTATCGAGTTTATCGACCGTGTCAATTACAATTATCGTAGTTCACCGCTTTAGTTCACTTAAAACGTGATAGATAATAAATTGACATGACCTCTCGCTAAAATAAACAATTGAGACTTAGCCTTACCAAAAAGTAGAAACCATGAAAACCTATTTCGTGAGGGAGTGCACTCCGCCTTACCGGGGTACAAACCTTGCTACGTAGGGGAAGTGGGTGATAAATGTCTATCCACCGAATTTATGTTAATAAAGGGTATTTCGGCACACCGTGCCCTAAGTTAATATGAGTTTGGATCATGGACACATTTATTCAAAATTTGGATTGAACTCAACGAAATTATTCACGACGATTTCCGGATGTGTTTCGGGCTAGAGATAAATATTAATGTAATTTTATCGACCAAGAGTTCTAAAAGTAGAATCGATTAAAGAGTTAATCCACCAAGTTATGTTAATAAAGGGTATTTCGGCACACCGTACCTCAAGTTGATATGAATTTGGGTCTTGGAATCATTTATCAAGTTGGGTAGAGGTCACTAGATAAATGCAATAAAACTTGTTTAAATTAAATTTACAAGTATTATTATTATTGTGAAAACGACAAATGTTTTATTCCTTCTATTTTCGTTTTATAGACCACTTTTATTTCTCATAAAAAATGGCCGCACCAAACACCAACGCCGCACCTCTCACTAATGTTTCATGGCTCCGATCCTTCATGGATCGTTGTAAACTTGAAAAGAATGGGTCAAATTTCTCCGATTGGGATGCCCAACTCAAATTAGCCGCCCAAGGTGACGACAAGCTTCGTTACCTCACCGAGGCCTCTCCACCCGAACCAAATGCTAGGTCGAGTGCCGCCACTAAGGAAGCATATGAGGCTTACCACAAAGAGTCCGCCGCTATGAAAAATGTGTTGATTTTTGCTATGGAGGCGGATCTCCAAAAGAGAGCCTTTAAAATGGGCACCGCTAATGAAATCTATTCCAAACTTATGACAATGTTTTCACAAACTCCGAGGATCGTCCAATATGAGGAGGCCTCGGCATTCTTTGATCTCGATTTTAAGGAGGGCCAAAAGGTTAGCCCTCACGTGCTCAAATTGTTGGAGCTAATCGAGAATTTGAAGATTCAAAAAGTTGAAATCCCCAAAGAGCTCATTGTAGATAGGATTCTACACTCCTTATCCAAAGTCAAAGCGTATGTTCAACTCAGGGTGAATTTTAACATGCAAGACAAGGACATGTCTCTTGAAGAGTTGCACAAGTTACTTGTGAAAGCCGAAAGAGACATGGGGTTAAATGTTAACCCACCTAAGGACGTGCTTAATATAAGCACTAAGAGCAAAGGAAAGTTCAAAAAGAATGGGAAAAAGGGTAAGAGGCAAGCTCCCATGTCCACCAAGGCTAAGACTTTTGAAGCTAGCACTTCCAAGACCAAGAAGGGTCCTCTTGACAAATGCCATTATTGTAATGGTGTTGGACATTGGAAAAGGAATTGTTCCAAGTATCTTGGTGACATCAAAACTGGAAAGATCACTCCAGTAGGTAAATGACTATCCTTTCTTTTATGTTTCTAATTCAACTATGGTATTTTGATACAAAGTTGTGATAATGTATCCCCTTTTTATTGTAAATAGGGCCTCCTCCAAGCAAAGACAAGGGAAAGGAAAAGCAAGTTTGAGAAATCATCAAGGAGCTAGGAGTAGCTACCAATGAAGCTTGGCTTTTATTATTGTCTTATTTTAAGTTGTGTTTCGGATTTTTAGAACTATTTTGATTTCCGTGTTCGACATGGAAATGGTTGATCCTTTCTAAACAATGGTTGTATTTTGGATTATGGTGGTTTGGTTTGCAACCCAAGTCACCCCTTTTATCGTATTTCTTTGTTCTAAAAATTCGTCTTTATATGCTTGCACATAGAAACATATGATCATCTACTTAAAGTGATCCAATAGACAACTATAATGATGGGATTCATTATATGTCCACAAGCTTAAAGCTTGTGTATGATCAATTATAAAGTGATGTTGAGTTGATGAACTCTCCTAAAGGAATGTCAATTACCAACCACGCTCATCTAATCTAAAACTATTAGTCAATCTATGAGATAGTCCTCCTTATACTTCAAAATCATTATTTGTGTCTCATAAGCTATCTTTGAATATCTAGTGTATTTATTCTAAAGATAGAGTGGGAGAAAAATGAAGACACAAAGAATACAAAGAATAATTTGTATACTTGAGTAAATGAGATCTACGAAAGAAAGAATGATTTGTATACCTAAATAGATAGTATACACGAATAGATGAGATCTATGGTCTCGAATAGATGAGATCTACATGACAAAAGAGACCAAGTGAAATAATCAAAAGAATATGTTCTTAAGATAACTACACGAGGAGACCAAAAGAAAGTTTTGATAGAAAATGACTAAAGAAGATAGAAAATGGGTAAAGAAAAGTCTTAACAAGAGATTTGGCTAGTTTATGAACAACATATGACCAAAAGTTTCAATAGTAGAATTTACTTAAGAGCCTAAATGAAACAAAGTTGCATCCTTGAAAATAAATGAGATTTATGACTAAAAGTTGCAAAGAAAGATATGCCGATATCTACAAGAGCTAAGTTAATTGTTAACCACGCTAGTGTCATTACTTAACCTTATTTTGAAAATGAAATGGTTAAACCTCCTTCCGGAAAAGGGTATTTTGAGAAGGACTTGTATTAAATGAAATTTCATATTTAAATAATGACATTGCTACGCATCATTATAAAAATGAATGAGTTAGATATTAAAAATCTCTTTCCATAAGTTTAAGATTGAAACCTTTTCAAAATAGGTATTTTAAAAAGATATGTTGGGAACATATTTGGTTTTATCTTAATAACTTGGCAAAGCAAAATGTATTTCAATTCTTGAAATGTTTCAATTGGAGTAGTCAATTACGAAACATGTGGAATTGAGTGGGAGTTTTAAATTATCATGTGAAAACATGGAATTTAGGGGGAGCAATCATCTTGTAAAATTTATAACTCATTACTCATTGAGAATGACGAGCTAGTATTATCTTTCACAAAGAAGTATTTGAGTTTTCAATTCTGGAAGAAAATGGACTATGATGAATCCAATCACATCATGGGATGTTGGATAGGTATTGAGATATACACATCAAATCAACGAGAAACGTAGGTTATTCATATCGATGAAAATGGAATTACCATAAGCAATCATGGTCATTCATTGAACCCAAGAATGGTTGATCATATGATTAAAAATTACTAATGTTTCCGCCATTAGAATATTCATGCACATGTCCAATAATGAATCATATGCTTAAGAGCATAATGAGTCATTGGTAAGCCATAGAAGAATCGTCATGAATTCTCGAGGAGAACTAATGAGCTATTCTAGTGTTTAACAGAACACTATATTATGTGACAAGAAGTTGCACATGTTGAAGTTTTCAAAAACCATATAAGCTAATTAAGCTTAAAGAGAAATAAGAAGTTGGAAAGATTCTTAGTTGTAGTAAGAAGTTACTCAAAACTAGTATTTTCTAATACGCTAGGACTTATGAGAAGTGCTAGGCTAATCATCTTGACAATTGTTGCAAGACCCTACAAAACGTATACCTAGTGCATTGTGAGTTGGTAGAACACTTGACCAGTGCAAGTTATATTATCCACCACAATTCGTTGGTTATGTGATAAACAACAAGAAAGTTCTTTCAAGATAAAGAACCTAAACCTAGGTTGGGAACCTAGATGTGTACTTGGTAAGGTTCATGCTATGATAGATAACATGAATATAAAGGAAAGTGCAATACAAGAAGTATGAACACATGGACACATGGTATGTTAAACTTCTATTGCAATTGACTAGTGTTTACACACTTGCGATATACATCACAAGGTTGTAATATGGTATTGACTACCCGAATGTGATGTCGACATTCGTCGTTTGAGTTATTATTAACTCGCCCATAGTCACGTACATGAGGTGACGTCTCGAAGTGACTAGAATGTGATGCGATTGATGGCAAGTTCAAGTGACATGGAGTCATGTGAGAAGACTAGTCGATCACATAGGCAAATTGTTGGGAACACTTTGTCGGGCTAATGACCGCTTATAGAGTTCTGGCAAATTTATATAGCTTGGTCGTGGCGAGAGCTACTATAGTATTCTAATGAGTCGATTCTTTTTACTAAAGACTGTTTGCCTAAGGTGGCACAGTTTCAGATTAACTTTGATTTATGTTACTACGACCTTCGTAAATGGGGTCAAATGGGCATATTTTGGGTTATGATGGTTGTGGCTAATCGAAGGGAATAAGTGCGATAGGAATTGTCCACCCCTTGTCAGGGTTATAACAATATCTCAGGGCCACTCGAGGAGTAATGAACTGCAAATGCATGGCCACGCTCGGAAGGTATCTATCGTAGATAATTCCGGTCAATCAGTTATTCTCCAGATCGAGGAAACCATTCTCGGTATGATCACTTGCAAGTACGGCCCGAAAGACACCTTGCATTGAGTGGGAGATAGTAATAGGATAAGAGAATTGGTGACGCACACTTGTCGAGGATAAGTGGGAGTTTGTTGGAATAAGTGTCCTCCGAAAATAATGCGATCACAACTGTTGATCATGATGATCACATGTTTAAATCTCATATTTAAGAATACATGTGGGAAGTAACATTGTACAGTCAACTGGTCCACACATATCGGTAATGATTGGCTGACTAGAGTTTGACATTACTGTCGTGCGACGGTGGTGATCAGTTGATCCCGTAAGGTCATACCTATAGGATGATACTCTTAATTGAATATTTAATTGATCGTATGACGATACGAGTTAATTAAATTACTTAAAATTGACAGACGATTTTGGAAGTAATATTTACATGTCTCATTGTAATTTGATTAAATAAGATACGGTCTAAGTGATCGAATTGTTTTATTACTTAGATGAAATTATTGTTTATGGAAACAATTGAAACGGAATGAATAAATTTTTATAAATACAGAATGTTGTAGTTTATGATTCGGAAACCCATTACGGTACAAGTAATTACGAATTACTAGGTTAATTTTATAAGTGACATATTTATTAATATGTTGATTTTTAATTGTTAAAAATACATTTTATACACATAATGTCATGGAACATGTTACATGTGACAAATTGACAAATAGAAGAATAGAAGAATAATTTTCACCAATCTCCAATTAACAACCCAATACTAAATGTAAACAATCCAACAGTACTATTTCTAAGCTAGAATAACAAGTAATTAATGATTAATTAGAGAAAGATTAAGATTTTGATTAAGGGATTGCATAAGATTAAAGTAGTAATTTCAGATCTAGGGTATGTGTTTACAATTGATTAGGGAAGGGATATTTATACTATTTTATTGGATTAAAGGAAATGAGGAAATAAAGCCCCAATCTCGCAGCTGACGTCCTGTGTCGGCACACCGACTGCCGGCCACCTCAGCCGGCAACGACATCTCCAATTTCTGGCAAAATTGTGGCTCTGGGATCTCTCTGCCAGTGGACGGCTGCCGGTCCCCGGCAGGGAGTACTCATTCTTGGATTTCTTCTTCATATCTTCAAAAGGAGAAGCCTGTGCCGGTTGACCGGCTGCCGGCTACCTCTGCCGGCAGCGAGCTCTTGTAAATTTAGCTCCAAAAGTTTCCTCAGATTTTGGCTAAGTACGGCGTGTGTTTCCTACCAGTGGGCCGGCTGCCGGCCTGCCGGCAGAGAACTCTTTCTAAGCTTTTTCCTTTCATCTTCTCACTTGGCAGTGTTCCCTGTCGGTGGACCGGCGTGCCAGCAGAGAGTACTGCTTCAGCTTTTCACTTTCCTTTTCTTCATGCTCGATCATCGAACCGCCTCTCTTGCTCCGATTCATCTATAACTGCCTCAAATCCTGCAAGAGGGGCACAAAATCATAGATATGGGTATCAGGCACAAAATCCAAGGTAAGGCGCACAAAACCGACTCGATAGGAGTCAGAATGCATGAAAGAAGAAGGGAAATTGGTGCAAATGAATCATATATCACCTCACAGAAGCAAGAGGCTCTTATCACTCAGCTAATGGCACATAACAAGATGTTGGACAATCAAATTACCCAATTATCCACTTCAAATAGACAACCAGGTACGTTGTCGTCTCAGCCTGAGAAGTCACATGACACGGCTAATGCGATTCATCTTCGAAGCGGTCTCACTTATCATGGACCCGTGATGCCTGAGAATGTTGAAGAGATCATAATTGAGGAGTTAGATGTGGATGCGAAAGGAAAAGGAGCTGACGAAGCTGCTGTAACGTCTGAAAAAAGTCGATCGACTGAAATTGATGGTCGATCGACTAAAACCGCAGAACAGAACATTGACAAAGTTGAAAACAGTCGAATCGACTGAAATTTATGGTCGATCGACTAAAACCGCATAACAGAACATTGACAAAGCTGAAAAAAGTCGATCGAGTGGGCAAAGTGGTCGAGCCACTGTTCCTGTTAGTCGATCGACTGGTTCAGTTGGTCAATCGACTTTTTCGCCAGAGGGGGTTGCTGATCCGTCACTGGTTACCGATGAGACTTCTTCTACTTCTGATAAGGCGCCTATTTCTGATAAAGGGAAGAGTAAAGTTGCTGACCCGCCAATCGTTATCAAGGTTCCTTTTCTAGGGCACCTAAATAACACAAAAGTCGAGCAGCAATTCGGTAAATTCTTGGAGGTCGTCAAAAATCTTCAGGTAACTATACCTTTTACCGAGCTAATTACGCAAGTACCCTTTTATGCTAAATTTATGAAGGATCCTGGTAGTTTTTCAATTCCCTGTACAATAGGCACTCATGTAATAGATAAAATTTTATGTGACTTGGGTGCCAGTGTCAGTGTCATGCCCTATTCGGTTTGTGAGAAATTGAATATGGGGCATCTTAAAGTTACCAATGTCAGCCTACAAATGGCTGACCGAACAGTTAAGCGACCTCTAGGTGTATTAGAGGATGTCCCTGTTAAGATAGGTAAATTCTTTATACCTGTTGATTTCATTGTATTAGATATGGCTGAAGATACTCAGATTCCTATAATCTTGGGTAGGCCATTTTTGCATACTGCAGGAGCTATTATTGATGTCAAACAGGGACGTTTGACTCTCGAGGTTGGGGATGATAGGGTTACTTTTAATTTGGCTAGCACGCTAGCTAAGCCTATGATAGAGGATACATTTTATGCTGTAGACATTGTAGATGAATCTATGTTTGATTATTAGACGGGATCCCTTCTAGGGGACCTGTTATAAGCTTTGATAGCTCTTGATGATTTTGCAGAGGATGAACAGGTTGACTACAGGACGATGAAAGCTGCTCTAAAAGGTAAGGAGTTCATTATTGAGAAAGGTGAGACGGTAAACGCCATTATGGACACCTCCTATGCTGCTGAGGTAAAGATACCAGAGCGTAAACCTCTTCCTTTTCATCTTAAATATGTGTTCTTAGATGATTGTGAGCAATATCCTGTTATTGTTAATGTTCAACTTGATGATAACCAACTTTCTGCTTTGTTGGTAGTTCTTAAGAAAAACAGGAAGGCTCTAGGATATAGTTTAGATGCCTTAAGGGCATCAGTCCTAACATTTGTATGCACAGAATTGAGCTAGAGGAAGGACGTAAACCTTGCCAGCAGGGTCAGCGTAAGTTGAATCCGAAGATGCAGGATGTTGTTATGACAGAGGTCATGAAAATACTTGATGCAAGTATTATTTACACCGTTGGCAACTCCAAGTGGGTAGGTCCAGTTTAGGTAGTCCCTAAGAAAGGAGGGACTACGGTGGTGAGAAATGAGAAAAATGAATTAATATCAACTAGAGTAGTAACAGGTTGGCGGATGTGCATTGACTACAGACAATTAAATGCCGCCACTAAGAAAGATCACTTCCCCCTTCCTTTTATTGATCATATGGTAGAAAGATTAGCCTCACATAAATTTTTCTGTTATTTATATGGATATTCAGGTTTCTTTCAGATCCCAATCCATCCTGACAATCGGGAAAAGACTACTTTTACTTGCTCACATGGTGTTTTTGCTTATCATAGAATGCCATTTGGATTGTGTAATGCCCCAGCTACCTTTCAGAGGTGTATGATGGGGATATTTTTCTGAGTATATAGAGTCTATTATGGAGGTATTTATGGACGATTTCAGCGTATATGGTAATGATTTTGATGATTGTCTGTCTAACCTTCAGAAAGTTTTGCAGTGATGTATTGAAGTTAATTTAGTGCTGAATTGGGAGAAATGCCATTTTATGGTCAATAAGGGCATCGTTCTTGGACACTTAGTGTCTGATAAGGGTATTCAGGTTGATAAAGCAAAAGTGCAACTGATTGAGCAATTACCTCCTCCCGTTAATGTTAAGGGAGTTAGGAGTTTCCTTGGTCATGCTGGCTTTTACCGCCGGTTCATAAAGGACTTTTCCAAAATTGCTAAACCACTTACACAATTACTACTTAAGGATGCTCTGTTTAATTTTACTGATGAATGTCTTTCTGCTTTTAACAGGTTGAAGTAGACGTTGATTTCAGCACCGATCATTTAGCCTCCAGACTGGGAGCTGCCCTTTGAGATTATGTGCGATGCTAGTAACTATGCCATTGGCGCGGTGCTAGGCCAGCGGAAAGACAAAGCTTTAAGTGCTATTTATTATGCGAGCCGAACTCTGGATGAGGCTCAGGTGAAATATGCAACAACAGAGAAGGAGTTGTTAGTTGTGGTATATGCATTAGAGAAATTCAGGTCTTACTTATTAGGTTTGAAAGTTACTGTATTTTCTGACCATGCCGCGCTAAGATACCTATTTGCTAAGAAAGAAGCCAAGCCAAGACTATTGCGATGGATACTCCTTCTACAGGAGTTTGATTTGGAGATTAAAGACAAGAAAGTCGCTGAGAATGTAGTAGCTGATCATTTATCACGCCTACCATTGCAAGAAGGGGGAGATTCTCTACCTATTGATGACTCTTTTCCTGATGATATTTTGTTGGCTATTTCTAATGCTGAAACTCCTTGGTATGCTGATTATGCTAATTTTATTGTAGGTGATCTATTACCTCCTGACTTGTCATATCAGCAGAGGAAGCGGTTCCTTCATGACGTGAAGCAGTACTTCTAGGGCGATCCTTATCTGTTTAAGGAATGTGCCGATGATCTTTACAGACGGTGCATACCGCAGTGGGAGACTAAAGATATCCTAGAAACATGTCATTCTTCCTCCTATGGTGGTCACCACGGTCCCTCTAGGTCCGTGGCCAAGGTACTTCAGTCTGGTTTTTATTGGCCATCCATGTTTAAAGATGCTAAGGATTTTGTTGTAGCTTGTGATGCGTGTCAGCGGACGGGAAATATTTCAAGGAGACACGAGATGCCTCAGGTTGGCATTTTACAGGTTGGAGTTTTCGATGTCTGGGGCATCGACTACCATGGACCATTCCCGTCTAGCAAAGGCAACAGGTATATTCTGGTAGCTGTTGACTACGTGTCCAAATGGGTAGAGGTCATTGCTTCGGTCCACTGTAATGCAAAGACTGTCATCCAGCTCTTCAAAAAGGCAATCTTCCCTCGTTTTAGTGTCCCTCGAGTTGTCATCAGCGATGGAGGTATGCATTTTAAAGAAAAACAACTTACTTCTCTTCTGTCCAAATATGGTGTAGAACACCGTATAGGTTTGGGGTACCACCCTTAAACTAGTGGTCAGGTAGAAGTTTTCAATTGGGAACTTAAAGAAATCTTAGGTAAAGTTGTTTGAAAATAACGAAAAGACTGGAGTATGAAATTAGATGATACCTTATGGGCGTATAGAACTGCATTAAGACACCAATTGGTGCATCGTCGCGTATCGTTTAGTTTATGGTAAGTCTTGTCATTTGCCTGTAGAGCTAGAACATAAGGCATGGTGGGCAATTTTTGAGCTCAATTTTGATTCTAAACTGTGTGGTGAGAAACGTTTATTGCAGTTAGATGAACTGGAGGAATTTAGGCTGAATGCCTTTGACAGTGCCCGCATATATAAGGAGAAGACCAAGAGATGGCATGACAAGAGGATCATATCGCGCGAGTTCCAAGTTGAGGAGAAGGTGCTACTATTCAATGCCCGTCTCTGTCTATTTCCTGGTAAGCTGAAGTCCAGGTGGAGTGCCCTTATACGGTAACATCTGTTTCCAAATTCGGGTCAGTTGAGCTAGAGAACTCCGCGGGAGAAAATTTTAAGGTGAATGGTCACCAAGTGAAGCATTACTACGATGCTAATGACTTTGTTGGAGTGGTTGAGTTGTTGTACTTCTGTAATAACCCGAATATAATAACTATAGGTTATATTATAATTATATAAAGAGTGAAACTATTATAGATTTTATAGACTATACTAGTACCTATATATTTATGTATAATTAAAAACGGCTCCATTTTAAGAAGTTTACTAGGTATATATGAGCTCAGACTAGTATTTATCGTAACCCGTAATATTCTTCGTATGTGTTTTTTTTTTAAAAAAGAAAAAAAATTAAAAATTTACACGTGAGGTTGTGACTCACCTCATGCTTTGGGTGCGTGTCACCTTATTGGAGATTCCACCATCTATGTTTTTTTTTTTAAAAAAAAACAAAAAAAAAATCACAACTTCTACGCAAAACGAGAGAAAAAGGGAGGAAAACAGGGGTGTTGTTTTTCATCGGGTTATCTTATATACCTAATAAGGTATGATTTTGGGACCCTTCGTCGATATAATTAATTGTTTACATTTGAAATAAGAGATTAGAAATAATCCGTTATATTAGTTTTATTGTTAATTTTATCTTATGAATGTTATACTGCTCACATGTTATATTAGTTACCGTCTTATGAAAATATGGTTGTGATAAAAGTACTGTTTTTATAATGTTCTATTGGCAAATTATAGCATTTGAGATACGATTATTAGATTGATATGACATTATCATATAACCTGTGTATACATAAGGGGCGTTGGCCCTAGTGGCGGTAGCTACAGGAGCGTCGGTTCCACATATAAACTGAGGGGTGTTGGCTCTAGGGGCGTTGGCTCTATATATAAACTGAGGGGCGTTAGCCCATGGAAAATTATTATTATCCTGTGTACATTGAGGTGGGTCTTAGACTCGGTGGGAGTTTTTACTCTGTAATGTTCTCTTTTTAGTAATGGTATACCGATATTAATATAATGTGTTTTTTTATATATTGTTATTAGAATGATAAAGGTAAAATGTTTTGGCTACCAGAGAGATGTATGGTAAATATTGGATTGTGGTAAGTATCGTATAGGATGATACGGTGATGAAATTTTTTTTATCTAATAAAGGAAATGACATAAGGCCGGTGGAGCTAACTAGAGTCATACTCAGCCCGTGGTTGGCTGATCCCGTTATGTTTATATTTTTTTCAGGTTTCTCTGCTGGGAATAAGGAGGGGTGAGTTTTTACAATGTTCACAGTTTTTTACTTTTTGGGAAAATATGTAATAAGACAAACTTGTACCATTTTGTAAATTAGCCTTGTATTTTCTTTAGAGAAAGTACGGCAGGAACGTCTTTGTAAAATATTCTCCTTTTCATACCACTTTGTAAGTTTCCGCTGTATAATATGTAATGGTACAGTTTGTACACCCTTTTTGTAGTTATAATGGCTATTTTAAAAGTGGGGCGTTACAGATTGGTATCAGAGCCAAGGTTAAAACTGATTTAAAATCAACTGAGAGAGGGGTAGAGGTTACGGGTAATATTATTTATATCAGTATTACTATATTTATTGTGTTTTGTTTATACGTGATACTAATAATAATTTTAATGTTATATTGTTTTAGAGAATATGGTTTTGCCACTGGACTTAGCCATGGGGCCACATGACCGAGTAGCACCACACGTGGATCGACTCAGACGAGCGCTCGGGGACCATAATTACTTATTCCCTCAGAACCATTTGACTGGACCTTTTAAAGCAAATTGTCTTACTCAAACCCTTCCCATTCTATCTCCCTGGGAACATTTCAAGAACAAATATGCTGACCTATTGATACACGGACTCCCAAACTACGACAAATATCTATGTCGGGGTACCTATGATGTATGGGTTTCAACTTTTGAAGACTTGGCTAAGGAGCTTATTATATTTGAGGAAAATTACATTATTGAGATACCCGATGATGTGATTTCTTTAGACAATTCTAAGGAGGATGAGGAGGTGAAACCAACAGAAGAGAAGGAACCCGAGGAAGAAACCACTTCCTCTGAAAGTGGTGATTAGAACTGTAGTTTAAACGGACTTCAGGGGACTGTAATAAAGGGTGTAACTTTCATGTGTGGGACTTGTATGTTATATGAGTAGTTATAGATATGTATGTATATATATATCTATGTAAATGTTCAGTACATATAGATAAGGTGTAATATAATAATGTGATATAGTACATATAGAATAAGGTGTAATATATATATATATATTATATATATATATATATATATATATATATATATATATATATATATATATATATATATATAGTGTAAAGATCAAGTAAGTCCACCTCCTAAGTGTGAGTCCATAAGTCCTCTTTAGGGCCATTAGATGAGAGGGATGTATGGATGAGATTAAAAGGGAAAAAATGTGATTAATTAGCCAATTTAACACTTTCTCACTCTACCCTCACTAATCCACCTAATTAAAAATTAATTCACTATATATAATTTATTTTCATACTCACTTATCTCTCCTCTCACACAAATTCACTCATTTTATCTCTCAAAAATTTTTCATCTCTCCAAAACAAAAAAAAATCAAAAACCAAAAAAATTCAAAAATCAAAAACTTTCCCTCCATCTCCCTCACCAACCCACCCCAACCGGCTCCCACTACCCACCACCACCCACACCCACCACCATCCCGACACCACGCACGTTCACCATCTCACTACCCACCACCACCCACACCCACCACCTGGCCTCCCACTTACCCACCTGCCACCACCCGAGAACAACCCCACCTAGCACCATCTTCATCTTGCCCTCCTCTTCACTCATTCCACCCAACACCCCCATACCCGCCTGCCACCACTCGACAACAACCCCAACGACACCATCATCCCCCACCACACCACGCCACCAGATCTGACTCCCCCGCCACCAACACCCGACACCTCCTCTCCCCTCTTCACCCATTCCACCCGACAACAAAACCACCAGCACTCGCCATTCCGACAACCACAACCACTCCCACCACCACAACCACCATAACTGACTCTCCTTCTCCGTCGATAGCACCAACACCACAAGTCATATTTTTCGATCTGAAAAAAAAAATTGAAAGAAGGGGAGGGAGGTCGTGTTGTCGTGAATGAAGGTGGTGTAGGTGGTGTGTGATTGTTGTTGTTGTCTCTCATTATTATGGTGGTTGTTGTTCCCTCCATTTAATGTCGATAACTGACTTTCCTTCACCCTCCTTTTAATCGTTTTTTTTTTCTTTTTTTTGTATTTGTTGTTCTCTCCTCTAATTTTCAATCTTTTTTTGGAGTTTTCAGAATTTTTAGCCCTTTAAATTTGCACTTTTATTATGTTTTCAGATCTACTAAAGATTTTATCAATTTTTTTTTCAGAACTTTTTTTTTTTTTTAGATTTTTTTTTAATTTGGGAATTATTGTGGTTGTAGGTGTTGGTTGTGTTAGTTTTTAATATTTTTTTTTTTTTAAGTTTTAGATCTGATTGTTGGTGTTTTTTTTATCTCTATTAAAATTACATTTTTCTTAATTAAAGTTATAATTTTCTCGATTTAAGTTACATTTTCCCCTATTTATTAAAGTTATACTTTATCTTATTAAAGTTACATTGTTCTCTATTAAAGTGACACTTATTGAAATTACAGTTTTCTCTATTAAAATTACACTTTTTTCCATTAAAATTACATTTTTCTCTGTTAAAATTACACATTTTTCTGTTAGAATTACACTTTTTTTTGTTAGAATAACACTTTTTTCGGCTAAAATTACACTTTTTGTTGTTAGAATTACACTTTTTTCTGTTAGAATTGCATTTTTTTTTTGTTAAAATTACACTTTTCTTCATTAAAATTACACTTTTTGTTAGAATTACACTTTTCTATTAGAATTACACTTTTTTCTGTTAGAATTACACTTTTTTCTGTTAGAATTACACTTTTTGTTAGAATTACACCTTTTTCTGTTAGAACTACACTTTTTTCTGTCAGAATTACACTTTTTTTTGTTAGAACTACACTTTTTGTTAGAATTATACTTTTTGTTGTTAGAATTACACTTTTTTCTGTTAGAATTACACTTTTTTCTGTTAAAATTACACTTTTTCTATTGGAGTAATGTTACACTCTCAATGGACTTGGTCATATTCTCATATTCTCATTGGACTAATGTTACACTCTCAATGGACTAAAATTACATTCTCAGTGGTCTCAAATTATACTTTTCTGGACTCAAATTACACTTTTCTGGACTAAAATTACACTCTCATTGGACTGAACTTACATTTGCCTGGACTAAAAAAATACTTTCCTGGACTAAAATAACACTCTCATTGGACTGAAATGACACTTTCCTTGACTAAATAACACTTTTTGTCGTTAAAATAACACTTGAAAAATGCTAAAATTACAATAAGTTGTGATAAAATTACAAAAAATTAAAACATTCCTTAAAATTACACTTTTTGTTGTTAGAATTACACTCGTAAAATCCTAAAATGTCGATAACTTGTCTCGAAAAAAAAAATGAAAAAAAAACGAAACAGGAAAAATGTTAACAAAATTTTCATAAACTTCAAAATTTTTTCCGTTGAAATTTCAAAATAAAATCCGTCAAACCGCAATTTTTTCCGTTGAAATTACACTTTTTTCCGTTGAAATTACACTTTTAAAACAGTGAAAGTGTAGTAACATTTGTATAAAGTTTCGGTCACCAAAAAAATTATGCTCAAAAATTTTTTTTTGTGTTTAATTAATCCATTAGTGAATGTATAATTAAAGCTAGAGAGATAAAGTGGATTAATTAGTGTATAGGAAACTCATTAGTGTTAAGTATACTTTTTTGCTTTCAATCTCAACCATCCTTAGTGGGATATCCAAGGGATGTAGTGAGGACTTAGGGACTCAAAATATATGGTGGACTCATTAGAACTTTACACTATATATATATATATATATATATATATATATATATATATATATATATATATATATATATATATATATATATATATATATATATATATATATATATATATATACTTAGGATCCTGAGAACGATCACTCGGTGAGAACGGTGAGAACGCACTATATACATTAGAATACATATATATATATATACAAGGCCCACTTTTTTTTTTTTTACCAAATCTCAGATACACTTTTGACTATTGTAGGTACACTTTTTACCAGAATTCTATATACATTTTTTGATAATGTAGATACGTTTTTTTTTTTACTATATCTCAGATACACTTTTGACTATCGTAGATACACTATTTACCAGAATTCTATATACACTTTTTAATTATGTAGATACGCTATTTTTTTATCAAATCTCAGATACACTTTTGACTATCGTAGGTACGCTTTTTACGAGTAATCTATATATACACTTTTTAAGAATGTAGATACATTTTTTTTTTATTCGGTACACTTTTTTCAATAATTCTATACACACTTTTTAATAATGTAGATAAACTTTTTTTAGGTACACTTTTTACCTCAATTATATACACTTTTTAAGAATGTAGATACATTTTTTTCCCTATCTAGATACAATTTCTACAAGAAATATTGAATTTATCTGAAATTATAATCAACTTATCTAATAATATTTGGACTTTAATAAAAACACATCCCTGTTCCCAACTTCCTCACTAGGTTATAATGCCAACAATCATCCAACATAGTTTGAACAACTTTGCACGTTAATTACACCATAATCGAACTAAACTGGCTTATAATTGCCACCAAAGATCACAATATGAACCCACTATTGCGGATTGTTACATCGTTGTCGACCAAATGTATACCACCGACCACCCATTTTGAGGAAATTGTGCTCCGAAAAGCGTGCTCGTATGCCGGAATTGTTATCGCCGGCGTAATGGCACCGGTGGCATTGTAAAAATAATAGATTAAACTCCAATTACCAATAAATAAATCACAAAACTACTAAAGAACACAAATTAATCAAAGAAACATGCTCATTGGCTCATTGCCCAAGAAAATTAAATACCAAAAAGACGTAAATGAATGGAACCCACTAACCCAATGTATCAAATTGACAAAACCCAGCATCCAAAATTGTGGAGAGTCCATGAATGAATTTATTTCAAAATGTGGATTAATTAGTAACCCCAGCAAAAGACTTAAGCATTTTCGTGAAAATGGGGGTCAACCAAATTAATCCAACTCACACAGTAATGGTAAGCCACATCGACTCCAAGGATTTTTAGAACAACCATGGACAACGTGGGTGATGCCGTTGGTACGCCGAGTAGTGTGCGAGGTTGAAGACAAGGATAGAGGAAAGAGAAGGGGAGAAGAGTTATCGGGGATAGGGCAATTTCGACGGCGTGTTTGATCGCCGTCACCTGTGCAACTCGTCGGTGGCGGCGACATGGTTGTCGGTGGTGTTTTTTAAGGGGTTCGTGGTGCTCAAAGGGATCGCCGGAGTTGCGCCCGCATCGGGGAAGTTCATCGGCGTTGTGATAGGAGGTGACGACAAGTAATGAGTGATGACGAGGAAGATATAGCACCTATTTGTTGGTCGTCGGCGCCGTCGAGGCTGAGTCGAACCTCTGATGATAGATCGTGATGGTAATAATGTGTTGCTGATGTTAGTGGTTAACAATGCTGAAAAAAACAAAATTGTCTTAATTAAAATTTGGGTTTGGAATTGCAGTAAGACAAAAATAAGGGGCATTGGATTTTCCCTTAACTAATGGGTTTATTTGAGAGACGTTCGTTTTATACTAATCCAAGGGTGGAGGCTTGTTCTCACCGTTCTCACCGAATGTTCGTTCTCACCGGATCGTGACTCTATATATATATATATACATATATATATGTGTGTGGATGGTTTATAATAACTTGAAACGTGACGACTTACTCTTTGTGTCTTATAGGATATCTCAATTTAACAGTATCGATTTTAACCAACCTGCCTCAAATGAGCACACAGATATGAGTAATTTCGCGGCAATTGTGACAGATGCAATAAGGAACAACAATTCCCATAATGAGGAAGACGGTGCTAAGTTCTTTAAGAAAATGGCATGTTATAATCCTAAAACATATGATGGAAAGCCGGACCCCGTAGAATTCCAAAATTGGTTACGAAGTTTTGATAAGCTTTTTGAAGCTATACGGTTTCCGGACACATGGAGGGTAGGATTTGCGGTGTATTATGAAAGATCATAGATCCATATTAGACTCTCTAAAAAAATAAATTTATCTCATAAATTGTTGTTTATGTGATCTATGTAACATGCATGCTAATATGAAAGCATAAAAAGAAAGTATAAGGAAAAACAATTTCCTTACATTGAATATAAGGTAAAATGGGCACAAATTAGTTCTCCTTACTAATTTGTTCTTGAGCTAAAATGATGTGGATGATCCTCCTTGAAAAACCTTCAACTAGAAAGTCTCCTCCAAGTTGCACCCAAGAACTACCCAACAATATTAACAAGTATGAACTAGTAACTTATTAATATGTGCCCTTGATAATAATACTAGTAATATTACTAACTTTTCTTAGTAATAATGTATACTAGAGAATTATTGTAGAGAGATGGAAGAAGTTTGTTCACATGCAAAATGTAATGAATTGTGTAAGAGAGGTAGAGTGAACAAATGAACAAATATATGGAGTGTGTAAGGGGGAAGTGTGGCGTATGGATGCATGATCAAGTGGACAATTTTTTGTCTTATAATTTATCTTACATCACATGCAAAATGTAGTATAAGATATATATTATGGTAGTATACAAAATAAGGTAAAATGATTATGTGAGTAATCATCCATTACACTTATTTTACACGGTCCACATGACCATATACGGGTCCATGTTGGTTTTTATATTTGTCGCACAAATCCGTGTAATTTTCATTTTAAACATCGTATCATGTTTAAATGCTTCCATAATTAATTCGTCAATACACTCGTAAATATACGTGTAGCACTACACATATTATTTACGTACTAATATTAATCACATTAATCAATTAGTACAATTTTAGTAAATTAACAGTTAATTAACTAAAACCCGTTTCCCAAAACTTATTATTTAATTTTCGCATAATTAAATAATAACTGCCGCACCTCAAGTTCGCAACTCGAAATCTCTCTAATAATAATCGACTAACCTCTTAGTCTATAAATCAAGGGACTAAACAAATTGTATCTCATACAATTAATTAGTTATCAATTGGGGTTCGTTCCTTTAGGTGTGACCGAAAGGGGTCGATTGATCACCGCGTCTCACGACAATAACGTCAAACTCTAGTCACCAATCGTTATCGATTTACGTTAATCAATCGACGAGGATCAAATAATTAAATATCGATGATATTCAATTAATGAGATTTATTATGTTAACGCACTATTGTGGAGGACACTAACTCCAACAATCTCCCACTTGTCCGACACAAGGTGTGCGCTACCAATTCTCTTGTCCGTTTTAATCTCCCACTCAATGCAAGGTGTCTTTCAGGTCGCACTTGCACATGAACACATCGCGAGTGGTTTTCTCGATCGGGAGTGTGACTACCTGACCGGAAAAATCTCTCACAGATTACTTCCGAGCGTGGCCACGCATTTGTAGTCATTAACTCCTCGAGTGGCCTTGAGATATAGTTACCCAACGTGGGTGGACAATTCTGTCTTCCCTATCTATCCTATTGCACAATCTGACTCACCATGACCTAGTAAATGCCCTTTTGGCCTCCTTTCACAAAGACGACCTAGGACAAAAACCAAAGTCACTCTAAACCGCGCACTGCTCGATAATAGTCTCCAAATCAAAAGAATCGACTCATTAGAACATCTTAGAGATCCCCGCCACGACCAGGCGTCTATAATAGAACTTAGGGACTCTCTAAATGGTCACTGTCCGGCAAAGTGTCACACGCTCTGCCTATGTAATCGACCAGTCATCACATATGACCTTATGGTGTTGAACAACCATCAATCGACTTACAATCTAGTCACTCCGAGACGTCACCTCATTAAGTGACTAGGGACAAAATAACATGTTCATCTTATTCACTTGAATAGCGTTCAACATTGTCTCCACAACTTATTCAGATAAACAAGGTATTAAAATTTAGTCACACTAAATAAAGATTCATAAATGAATGAATACGAAAACAATGAATATAATTATCATATATATAATAAAAGATACACTATCCAATTATTACATATCCATAATCTAAAGAAAATCTAGTACTCGTCTCAATCCCATAGAGACGACATGACCATCATGCTTAGCCTTTGATAAAGGCTTGGTTAAAGGATCAGCAATGTTGTCATTTGTCCCAACCTTACAAATGTCAATTTCCTTCCTTTCCACATAATCTCTAATTACATGGTATTTCCTTTCAATGTGTCTAGATTTGTTACTAGACTTAGGCTCTTTGGCTTGAAAAATAGCTCCACTGTTATCACAATATAGAGTGATAGGATCTTTGGCGGAATGGACTACTCCTAGCCCCTCCATGAATTGCCTAATCCAAACAGCTTCCCTGGCAGCCTCAGACGCTGCAAGGTACTCAGCCTCTGTTGTAGAATCCGCAGTAACACTTTGCTTGAAGCTCTTTCAGCAAACAGCTCCTCCATTTAGCATAAACATGTAGCCGAATTGGGATTTCATGTCATCCCGATCGGTTTGGAAACGTGCGTCCGTGTAACCTCTTACACACAACTCAGTTTCTCCTCCAAACACTAAGAACGAATCCTTAGTTCTTCTCAAGTACTTAAGGATGTTCTTTACGGCTATCCAGTGACTCTCACCAGGCTTGGCTTGATACCGACTTGTCATGCTCAAGGCATACGCAACGTCGGGACGAGTGCAAATCATAGCATACATGATAGACCCAACAGCGGAAGCATAAGGGACAGTCTTCATGTGTTCAATTTCCTTAGGGGTAGAGGGAGACTGTGACTTGCTCAAAGTAATCCCTTGGCCCATAGGTAGAAATCCTCTCTTGGAGTCTTTTATATTGAACTGGTCAAGAACTTTGTCAATATAAGCTTCTTGACTCAATGCTAGTATCCTCTTGGACCTATCCCTATAGATCCGGATACCTAAGATTCGTTGTGCCTCTCCCAAGTCCTTCATTTGGAAGTGTTTCCCTAGCCACTCCTTAACGGAAGTGAGTGATGGAATATCATTCCCAATGAGCAATATGTCATCCACATATAGGACAAGGAATACAACCTTACTCCCACTAAACTTCATGTATAAACACGGTTCTTCCACACTTCTAGTGAAACCGTATTGTTTAATGACATGATCAAAGCGATGATTCCAACTCCTAGATGCTTGCTTAAGACCATAAATGGACTTCTTGAGCTTACACACCTTCTTAGGGTTAGATGTATCCACAAAACCTTCGGGTTGTATCATGTACACCTATTCTTCTAGAATCCCATTCAAGAAGGCGGTTTTGACATCCATTTGCCAAATCTCATAATCATGAAATGCGGCAACCGCTAAGATTATCCTAATGGACCTTAGCATAGCGACTGGAGCGAAGGTTTCGTCATAGTGTAAAACATGAACTTGGGTGAAACCTTTTGCCACCAATCTAGCTTTGTAAACATCCACATGTTTATCCACGCCGAGTTTAATTTTGTATATCCATTTACACTGAAGAGGTCGCACTCCTTCAGGTAAATCCACCAAATCCCATACTTGGTTCTCGTACATGGAATCCATTTCGGATCGCATGGCTTCTAGCCAAAGCAAGGAGTCAGGACTAGACATGGCCGATTTGTAGGTTGTGGGTTCATTAATTTCAAGAAGTAACAAAACACCATCCTCTTCGATGTTACCAAGGTAGCGATCAGATGCATTAGAAATCCTACTTGACTTTCTAGGAATAATTACCATTTCAGAGGAAGAGGGAATGCTTTCCTCCACGTTCTCCTCTACCTCATTCTCGGTTTGTGGCTCTCGAACTTCTTCAAGTTCAAATTTTCTCCCACTCTGTCTCCTAGAAATAAATTCCTTTTCTAGGAAGACAGCATCACGAGCCACAAACACTTTGTTCTCGTGTTTATTGTAGAAGTAATAGCCACGTGTTTCCCTTGGATATCCTACAAAAAGACATTTGTCAGACCTGGGTGCAAGCTTATTGTCAGACTTGATCTTAACGTACGCTTCGCAACCCCAAATACGCATGAATGACAAATGAGGGACTCTCCCTGTCCATATCTCATATGGAGTCTTATCGGCCGCTTTAGTCGGGCTTCGATTTAGTGAAAATACTGCAGACAAGAGTGCAAAACCCCAAAATGAACTAGGAAGCTCAGTTAGACTCATCATTGACCGAACCATATCAAGTAAAGTTCGGTTTCTCCTTTCGGCCACACCATTTAGTTGCGGTGTGCCAGGAGGAGTCCATTGTGATACTATACCACAATCTTTTAGGTGTGAATCAGATTCAATATTTAGATACTCACCACCACGGTCGGACCGGAGTCTTTATCTTTTTATCCAATTGGTTCTCTACTTCTTTTTGAAACTCTTTGAACTTGTCAAAGGCTTCACTCTTGTTCTTCATTAAGTAGACATACCCATATCTACTTAAGTCATCAGTAAAAGTAATGAAGTAGTGAAAACCTCCTCTAGCGGTGATGGTTAATGATCCACACACATCCGTATGTATGAGAGCCAAAACCTCACTAGCTCTTGTCCCTTTTCCCGCAAAAGGTGCACGAGTCATCTTGCCTAAAAGGCAAGACTCGCATGTACCATAAGATTCGAAACCAAATGGTTTGAGCACTTTTGATGAAGCAAGTCTCTTAATGCGTCTTTCGTTTATGTGGCCTAAACGACAATGCCAAAGGTAGGATTCGTTTGGATCACCCTTTTTGAGCTTTTTAGTTTCCATATGATAAACGTCATTAACATCATTTAAAACATAAATGCCTCCAATTGAAATGGCCTTGCCATAAACCACGTCATTTAAAGAAAAAGTACAACACTTGTCCTTAATCATAAAACAAAAGCCTTCCGCGTCTAACGCGGAAATGGAGATGATGTTCTTAGTTAAAGTTGGTACAAAATAACACTTATTTAAATACAACTCTAAACCACTAGCTAAAGTGAGCACATAGGTCCCTACGGCAACGACGGCTACTCTAGTTCCATTGCCCATGCGGAGATCCACATCACCTTTTGCTAGTGCTTGCACGTCCCTTATACCCTGCAAATGGTTACAAAGGTGAGAGCCACATCCGGTATCAAGTACCCAAGTGGAAGTACAAGCATAATTAACGTCTATCACATAGAGAGAGGAAATCATACCAATAGGCGTCACACGCCCTTCCTTGAGATCCTCCAAGTATTTGGGACAACTCCTCCTATAATGCCCCTTCCCATTACAATGGAAACATTCGGCCTCGGAGAGCTTGACACTTTTTGCCTTGGGATTGCCATTCACAACGGCCTTCCCCTTTCCCTTGTCAATTTTCTTTGACGATTTCTTGAATTGGGACTTTTCTTTCCCTTTTCCTTTCTTGACTCCAAGAGACATGTTCTTTAACTTCATGGTTAAAACATCTCCCTTTTCACTCCCACTAGCCTCCATATCCCTCTCCGCTTGGGTGAGGAGTGCATGAATTTCATGGTAACTCTTATCCATGTCATTCATGTTGTAGTTTACCCTAAAGTGGGCAAACTTGGTGGGGAGTGAGTGAAAGATACGATCCACCACAAGAGTTTTAGGAATCTTACACCCTAGACGCTCTAGGATGTCAACATATTCGACCATTTTTAGTACATGGGGACCAACCTTTTGGCCCCTCTCAAGCTTAGCTTCAAAGAAGCGTGCCGCCGCATCGTATTGACGGACTTTAGGTGTTTGTGAAAACATAGTGATCATACGAGTGAATATCTTGTAAGCATTTAAAGAAATGCATGATAGCTTGAGCTTTGGCGATATTGACCATATCAACACATTCTTGATATCATTCAACATCCTCACATAGTCATCATGGGCGGTCCGCACCGCCGATGAAGCTCTTGCACCGGGCTCGATTGGAGGAGCATCGGTCAAGTAAGTGAGCACATTGTCGGACAATGCGGCACTTTTGATGTTGGATTCCCATTCAAGAAAGTTACTACCGTCATCTTTTAAAATACATTTGTCCATTACGGACCTTAGCCATGAATCTTTGCCTAGTGAAGTAGTCGATGGAGTTGATGAAGTTGCCATTGCAAATTAAAATGCTACAACAAAAAGGAAAAATTAACATTCATTGTTTTAAAAATTACTTGTAAAAACATGTTTAGCAAGTTTTAGCATTTATATAATGACCTCCCACTAAATTATATAAATGATTCCAAGACCCAAATATTAAACAAAAATGAGCATCGCTTGGGCGAAACATCCCATAATTGCGTAAATTCGGTAAGTCACGTTGACTAATTCTACCTCTAGAACTCTTGGTCGACAAATTTCCTCAAATTCATCTACTAGCCCCGGAACACAAGACCGTCTTATACCCCGTTGAGTCCAACCAATTTTGGCGTGTGATAACCGCTTACCACCCTACTTCCCCAAGGTATAAAGAGAACACCCCGCTTGGGCGAGCGTGGCTCTAATGAACAAGAGATTCATAGGTGTTACTAATTGGTAAGGCTAATCTCAATTTTAGTTATGTGAGAGATCTTGTCAATTTAGTCTTAAATCCCTTATAAGTGAATTAATTCGGTGAATGTAAATGACGTGAATTGACAACCGCGAAAATAAAATGCATGTGAATGGCGATTTTGGCATGCACGAAAATAAAACAAGCAAACATGTAAGCATATGAATAAATCCTAGTATGGCCTCCTAGTTAATAAAAACTAGTCTATTACATTTCGGAAACCAACTCCTTGGTCCCTTGCCTCTTCCTTGTGGGATTTGGAACACCTTCCAAAAATAGACTCCGTCTCGTTGTAATCCGCCTTTTGGAAACGCCGGTAAAATAACTATTACAAATGAATTACATAGCTATTCCTATTATACATTAATTAATAAAATAAATAAAACTATTAATTAATTACAAACCGATGATACGAGATCGTATTTAATTACAAACAAATCGATATTCCCATTCATTTCGGGTAATAACGATTAAAAATAACTAGGCCATACTAGGTACAAAAGATAAATACATTAAATAAATGACAATCATTCATTCAACTTAAATAAATATGCTTAAAATGCTGTAAATATGATGCCAAAATCGCCCTAGCTATCATTCATTGGTATCCATCTCGGTTTTGTGGATTTAATCGATTTTTAACATGTAAAAATCAATAATTAACTCTTAAATCTCATTTAAGTCCAAACTAATAGTTCAAACTGTTTTGAACCTCAAAATTAGTCCTCACTAATTTTATGACAAATAATTAGTTTGATTTGGTGATAATTTGCTAATTTAATCGGTAAAATCATAATATTTAAGTAAAAATCCAAAATCATTGAAAAATTACCCAAAAAATTGAAACAAAAATTTTTAGTATTCTGGAACACTCCCAAGAACACCAAAATGTCAGAAAAATTGCCCAAAAATTCGGGATAAATTTTGTGAAGAAAAAGATCGATATTTATCGGTTTTTCACCACTAAAACCAATAAACATCAAAACAAAGTGAAAACACACATGCAAAATCACTTTTGACATTTAAATAATATTCTTAAATGTACATAAATTTATCATGGGCAGAATCAAAAAATTCGAAATTATGATTAATTAATTGGACTTTTATCGACTTTTTACTCAAAAAATCAATAAACATGCAAAAATCCGAACCAACCTTCAACCTTTTGCATACAATCATTAGAAAACATGCATGAACTACCATAAAAAATCCATGCACCGAATCAACATTTAACTAATTTTAGTCAATTTTTCACTAAAATGCGACATTTTGACTCGGTTTTCTACCAAAAATCATTAAAATTAGCAAAATTACTTGACAAATCACCAAAAAATTCCACAAGCCTTTTGAGATCAGTAGGTATGCATGTCCTAAAAAATTCGTGCTAAAACCTCTTCTAACACAATTTTTGAGTTTTTACTAATTATCTCATAATTCATTAAAATGCTTAAAATCAACATGCAAATTACAAGCCTGAGCTCTGATACCACTTGAAAGATCATAGATCCATATTAGACTCTCTAGTAAAATAAATTTATCTCATAAATTGTTGTTTATGTGATCTATGTAACATGCATGCTATATGAAAGCATAAAAAGAAAGTATAAGGAAAAACAATTTCCTTACATTGAATATAAGGTAAAATGGGCACAAATTAGTTCTCCTTACTAATTTGTTCTTGAGATAAAATGTTGTGGATGATCCTCCTTGAAAAACCTTCAACTAGAAAGTCTCCTCCAAGTTGCACCCAAGAACTACCCAACAATATTAACAAGTATGAACTAGTAACTTATTAATATGTGCCCTTGATAATAATACTAGTAATATTACTAACTTTTCTTAGTAATAATGTATACTAGAGAATTATTGTAGAGAGATGGAAGAAGTTTGTTCACATGCAAAATGTAATGAATTGTGTAAGAGAGGTAGAGTGAACAAATGAACAAATATATGGAGTGTGTAAGGGGGAAGTGTGGCGTGTGGATGCATGATCAAGTGGACAATTTTTTGTCTTATAATTTATCTTACATCACATGCAAAATGTAGTATAAGATATATATTATGGTAGTATACAAAATAAGGTAAAATGATTATGTGAGTAATCATCCATTACACTTATTTTACACGGTCCACATGACCATATACGGGTCCATGTTGGTTTTTATATTTGTCGCACAAATCCGTGTAATTTTCATTTTAAACATCGTATCATGTTTAAATACTTCCATAATTAATTCGTCCAATACACTCCGTAAATATACGTGTAGCACTACACATATTATTTACGTACTAATATAAATCACATTAATCAATTAGTACAATTTTAGTAAATTAACAGTTAATTAACTAAAATCCGTTTCCCAAAACTTATTATTTAATTATCGCATAATTAAATAATAACTGCCGCTCCTCAAGTTCGCAACTCGAAATCTCTCTAATAATAATCGACTAACCTCTTAGTCTATAAATCAAGGGACTAAACAAATTGTATCTCATACAATTAATTAGTTATCAATTGGGGTTCGTTCCTTTAGGTGTGACCGAAAGGGGTCAGTTGATCACCGCCGTCTCACGACAATAACGTCAAACTCTAGTCAGCCAACTGTTATCGATTTACGTTAATCAACTGACGAGGATCAAATAATTAAATATCTGATGATATTCTATTAATGAGATTTATTATGTTAACGCACTATTGTGGAGGACACTAACTCCAACATATTATTTGGTAGGACAAGCCGATTTATGGTGGGAAACAGTAAAAGAAAGAAGTAATGAAGAAGGATTTGACTGGGCTAAGTTTAAGGAACTTATGAGGTCGAAATTTTATCCTCCATCGCTTAGGAGACAGAAAGAGGATGAATTTAATATGTTGGTACAAGGGTCACTGTCTGTTACTGCGTACGCGTCAAAATTCATGGAGATATCTCGTTTTGCTCCGCATATGGTGGCAACTGAGGAATTGAGAATGAACTGTTTTGAGAAAGGGCTGAAGTGGGATCTTCAAGATAGGCTATCTACCCACACCTGTTTAAATTATCAGGATATGTATGATAAGGCGACCAATGCAGAGAGAATAATGAATGAAAAGGAGGATGAACAAGTTGGGAGCAAAAGGAAGTTTGAAAAAGACTGAGTGACTGGAGGAAATTTTTATAAACAACCCCATTTAGGGTTTAGAAGAAACCTATTTAATCAGTTTCAGGAAAGAGATACGAAGCTCTTCTGTATAAGATGTGGTCGCAACAATCACGTTGTTACTCAATATAAATATCTTACTTCGCGATGTTATGAATGCGGAAGCCCAACCAATAAAAAGAGGGATTGTCCGCACCTTAAAGCACCTAACTCCGGTAATGTCACTGTTTCTAATGCACATGTACCTCAAAAACCGCAAGGTCAACAAGTGCAAAAACCGGGTCCAACTTGAGGAAGGGTGTATGTAATGAATTCCTAGGAGGTGGAGTCTTCTGACGACGTGGTTACGGGTAACATTTTTCTCAACTCTACTCCTTTTAATGTCTTGTTTGATACTGGAGAATCATATTCATTTGTATCACATTCTCTAAGTAAAAGGCTGTATTTAAAACCCAAAACCAAGAACTAAGACTTCCAATTGGACTACCAACGGGGGAAATAGTATCTTGTACCACATTATTTAGAGACTGTGTTTTGACAATAGAAGGTAATCATTTCCTAGATGATCTTATCCAGTTTAACCTGCAAAATTTTGATATTGTGTTGGGAATGGATTGGCTTAGGAAGAATCATGTGATGGTAGACTGTCATGAGAAATCAGTGACAATTATGAGAACAGATGGAGAGAAAATACTTTTTCGAAATAACCAGACCCATAAGGGGAATAGGATCATATCGTTGTTAAAAGCTCTAAAGTTGTTACGCCAAGGGTGTGAAGGCTACTTATGTGATATTTCAAACCCATCTGAGTCTGAGCTGACTATAACTAATATCCTAGTTGTCAACGAATTTCTGGATGTTTTCCCCGAAGACATTCTTGAAATGCCCCCACACCGTGAAATAGAGTTCCCGATTAAATTAGTACCTGGAAGTACACCAATTTCTAAGGCTTCTTATAGAATGGCCCCTGCAGAACTAAAGGAAATAAAGGAACAACTAGATGAATTGTTGGAAAAGGGATACATAAAACCTAGTGCCAGTGCCATGCTGATTAATGATGTGCAGCACGTTTCCCTTCGTATGTTTCTGAGGATGTTGACTTGTTTGCTGTACTCGAGAGATGACGTGAGCAAGCTCAATTCTCACGAAGCATGCTCCTTATGTCTTACCTTAACTTACACCGTCAGAAACCGTTCTACTACAGTGCTCCTGGTGTAGTGTGCTCTAGTCTTGAGCGCATGGCACAGTCTGATACCCGACACATAGCTTGCGGGGCCATAGTGACCTGCTTAGCTCAGCGCCTAACAGATTTTGAGGCCCCACCTCCTGAGGGGAGTGAGTATGTAGAGATTGTTCCTACCATGGACGCTCAGTACTGGCGTCAGAACAGATGATTGAAGAAGATGGATGACGGGTCTTATGCCTGGAGGGTGAGGGGATCTATGTGGATGGTGCTTCCGGACCCAGCCCATCTCCCTGTTGTTGATCATTTGGCTGAGTGGGAGACTTGTGCCATTCCTAGACCTGAGCCCCAGTCCTACCTGATTGACCCATGGATACTCTTGGACCTACCTGAGCCTGTCACTGTGCCTGAGGGACAGCAGCAGGCACCTCCCCCACCTCCGGAGCGCCGTGGAGTGAGGCAGTCTAGGGCAGACCCGGTTGTACCTGAGCCCCCTTACTCCGCCCCTGACTTCTACCCTTACTAGTACTCGCCCTACCCCACAGTGCATGACCCCATGATGCAGCCGCATGACCTGGCTGAGCGGATCTCCTCTACTTTGGTGCTCCGCAACGTGCATGAGATGACCCTTAACCAGGGCATAAAGACACAGCTTGCACAGCCTGTCTGGTGGAGGGGACCGGGGGTGGATACGGGAGTATTCCACAGCTATGGAGTTGACCCGAGTTACTGGAGACCTCCGGAGGAGGCTGAGTTTGGCTGCCTTGCGGGACCGTGAGGAGCCAACTCTGGCAGTCAGCTAGGAGGGGATTACTCAGCAGCAGTAGGCTTTCCAGGAGCGGGGAGTTCAGGCACAGGTACTTCTGGCGCATGTGGTGATGATGACATGGAGGAGGGTCCTCGTTATTGATCTTATGTTGTTAGATTGTTTGGTGTTGGATTTATTTCTTTGGTGTTGGATATATTTCTTTTGTGTTGGATTTATTATTTCTATTTTGGATGTTGCTTTCGGGATTTATTATCTACTGTTGGATGACTGTACTCGTCCATAACGCCGTTAATTACTTTATTTATCGTGTGGAGACGAGTTGGATTTCGTTATGTTAGAGATTAGTTGTGTTTGATATTGCTGAGAAGAGTTTGATGCAGGTTGATTGTGAATGCTCTATGTGATGTCGTCAAAACGCTCTCTGACTGTCATAACTCGACCGAACATAGTTACTACTCGACCGAGTAGAGCTTACTCGACCGAGTAGCCTCTCATACTCGGCCGATTATTGTTGACACAGAGACACTGATGTGTAATAGCTACGTGAATTGCATGAGTTATGTGAATAATTGTATGAAGGAGTTTGTTAGTGCCTTATTTTGCTATTTTGTACAATAAGTTGTTCAAAAGATTGATTATGATTATGTCACATGTACGTGATTGTTGAGATAACCTATTAATTTGTGAATGTTTCGTTATATAACATTGGTTGGTATCCAGGAATTTAATTGTTCAGGGGGGGAATACCCGAGTCTTAAATAATGTAGAAAGATAATACAATACCCATACAGTGTTGTAGCTGTCACCAGTCTTATGCGTGGATATGTTTGGTTACGGTTATAATCGCCCAGCTGGTCACGAATTAAGCTGCTATCTTTTGTTAACCCCATATTTTTATTTATATATACTACTTAGTTGTTGAAATATTCTGTCTTTACAAGTCACAAGCGTGTAATGTCATAAAGTAAGTTGTGCTACAAGAGTTTATGAGTAATGTCATGTGTGTGTTGGCTTTGGGCACGGGAAGTGGCTAGTGGTGAACTTCGGGGACGAAGTTCCTTTAAGAGGGGAAGAGTAATGTCGCGGAAATAAGTATTTAATTATGCCTGAAATACGTATTTAATTATGCCTATAATATTTAGAATCACATGTATATTATGTATGTTAGTATTCGGAATTACAATTATGTTTCCTTGGAATTATATCCATGTTGTATTCAAGTAATATGAAGATTATACTTTGCACGGGTGTCTCAATTAAATTTATGTGATATTTGGTATAGGTGTACGGAATCTGGTGGTTGAGTACTGTTTTTGAGTATTATTTTGCATTTGTGTATGGTTGCTAGTCGTTGTGTCGCTTTTAACAAAAGAGTGCATATGAATTCATTAATTTCTGTAAGTATATGTGAAAGTTGGTGATTAGTATTGTTTGGAAGAGTAGCTGTGATAGGTGAGTGTTGTTTGAGTAATGTGGTATGACGGTGATGTCAGGATGGTGTGAGTGGTGCGCCTTTGTGTAAGTGGTTAGTGTCACAGTGCGTAACCCTGAGGGGAGTGGCGTGCGGGCTGAACTTCGGGGACGAAGTTCTTTTTAAGGGGGGAAGACTGTAATACCCAGGATATTTAAGAACGCTGTTGACTGATCTTGTTGACCAACAGACCTTAGGGATGAATGGGTGAGGGATCAGGCTTGCAACATGAGTTTTATAGGATTGTTTACTCGACCTAGCTGAGGCTACTCGGCCGAGTATCACCTATACTCGACCGAGTAGAGCCTACTCGGCCGAGTACTCCCGTACTCGACCGAGTATGGCTGCTGTCGACACGTTAATATAAACGCAAGTTCGCGAGATTCATTTCATTTTCTCATTTCCTCGACAGTTTCTCTTTCTCTAACCCTAGCCTATCTCCCTCTCCTATCACCCCATATCTTCACACTCTAATGTATTTAGCCTAAACCTCCACCATGGGAAGGACGGGATTCGCTGGGGAAGGATGACGTGTGTGGTGGTCGTCTATGTCACCGCCGATGTGTAATGTTAGGTAAGTCTCTGCCTTGTGTTCTTTTGAGTGATTCTTTGATTATAGTTGTGTAATAGGAGATGGTTATCATTGTTAGGATGCTTATTGGAGTCGTGTGTGGCTGTGTAGGGAGGTCTTACATGCTTTGCGACGAGGTGGGGTTGCTCCTACTCAGTACTGTTAATTGATTGAGATTGCATATACTTTATAATTGTTGTTATCTGCTGATCATCGGAGGTTGGGTATTGTGGTGACGGCGTTGGTGTGGTTGTGTTGTGACGGTTGTGGTGTTGTGACAGCTGTGATGCTGTGTGTGTGATTGTGATGTAGTCACTTGCGGGAGTGGCTTCACACCCTAGTTCGCCCTCCGTGGAACCCGTTACGGGAGGGGATGTGCACATTAAGGGACAGGGATTGTTGTCGCTCGTTGAGGAGCTGGACTAGGTGGGATCGGCTGCGGTCACCCACTGGCGGCGAGGATTACCTGTTGCGATGGGTAATATGGCAGGACTACATCCTTCGGGGTGTAGTCGGTTACTGTGCGAGATAGAGGGACTGGGATAGAGGATGATCAGCTGCTTACATTGTTGACCTGTCTTATATTTGATTAGTCAGTACTGGCCCCGTGTTGTTTTGTGGTGTCTGCGGTGATCCATTCGGGGATGGTGAGCAGTTGGCTAAGCAGGTACTGTTGATTGTGAAGGAAAAGTAGATCTATATACTCAACATATTCATATATGTTTTATTTTAATTTGTCATAAAATTAAATTGTGATCTTATGCATGCAAACTAATAAACAATATAAAGAAGAACCCATCATCTTACATTGTGATTTTCGGATTTATGGGCACAAGTGAGTTCACCTACTCACTTGTTCTTGAGCTTCCAAATATTGGATGAACACGGTTCAAATTAGAACCTCTCCCAAAAGCATATACCCAAGGAAACTCATAATAACCAATATTATTTAGATCTAGTAATAATATTAGTTTTACTATAAAATTGACACAAAACAAATTGTATTTTTGGCTCTTGAATAAATCGGTCAAGTGGGAGTATATGTAAGATTTAATTTCTCTAGAAAAATCACATATTGTAGAGATTATACATTTTATTACACTAGAAAAATATTTGGGGAAAAGAATGAATAATGTTATGTAAGAGAAAAGCACTTCTGTCTTTTCTTGTGGGATGGCCGAAAAAAAATGCATTGGGTAGTATGCCCAATGCATTTTATTTTTGCTCTTCACAAGAGGCTAGGCATGCAACTCTAGGGTTATCATTGTGTTTTTAAATAAAATAAATTTAAACAATACAAACCCTTAATGCCCTTCTAATTTTCGGTTACCATATAAAATGGTAGTCCATATTAACTTTGTCATTTGTCAATTTTGTTATGTGTTACATGTTACATGACATGTAACAATGCAATGTATTTTTATCATATTAAAAATCAACATACTCATAAAATATGTCATTTACAAAATCGACTAGTAATTCATAATTACTTGTGCCAAAAGTGTTCCCGAATTATAAACTACAACATTCTGTATTTATTATAATTTATTCATTCCGTTTCAATTGTTTCTGTAAACAATAATTTCATCTAAGTAATAAAATAATTCGATTACTTAGACCGTGTCTCATTTAATCATATTTACAATAAGATACGTAAATTATACTCACAAAATCATCCGTCAATTTTAAGTAATTTAATTAACTCGTATCGGTATACGATTAATTAAATAATCAATTAAGAGTATTTCCCTATAGGTATGACCTAAGGGGATCAACTGATCACCACCGTCGCACGACAGTAATGTCAAACTCTAGTCAGCCAATCATTACCGATATTTGTGGACCAGTTGACTGTAAAATATTACATCCCACATGTATTCTTAAAATGAGATTTAATAATGATATTTAAATCATGTGATCGCACTATTGTTGAGGACACATTTCCCAACAATCTCTCACTTGTCCTCGACAAGTGTGCGTCACCAATTCTCTTGTCCTATTACTATCTCCCACTCAATGCAAGGTGTCTTTCGGGTCGTACTTGCAAGTGATCATATCGAGAATGGTTTCCTCGATCTGGAGAATAACTGATTTGACCGGATTTATCTATCATAGATACCTTCCGAGCGTGGCCACGCATTTCCAGTTCATTACTCCTCGAGTGGCCCTGAGATATTGTTTTAACCCTGACAAGGGGGTGGACAATTCCTATCGCACTTATTCCCTTCGACTAGCCACAACCATCATAACCCAAAATATGCCCATTTGACCCCATTTACGAAGGTCGTAGTAACACAAATCAAAGTTAAACTGAAACTGTGCCATCTTAGGCGAACAGTCTTTAGTCAAAATAATCGACTCATTAGAATACTATAGCAGCTCTCGCCATGACCAGGCTATATAAATTGCCAGAACTCTATAAGCGGTCATAAGGCCCGACAAAATGTTCCTAACAGTCTGCCTATGTGATCGACTAGTTATCCCACATGACTCTATGGCACTTGAACTTGCCATCAATCGCATCCCACTCTAGTCACTTCGAGACGTCACCTCATACAAGTGACTATGGGCTAATACTATGTTAATCCGGGTTCACTTTAACGGGGTTCAACGTTGTCTCTACAACCCATTTGGAGATAACAAAGTATAATAAAAGTGTTTTAAAGAAAAACTCGAACGACAAATGCGATTATCACATATGAATAGTCAATGCCTGATTACTATTTCATGTTTTATAATCTAATTTGATCTTGTATGTAGTTGTTCATTTCAATTCAATTGAAATGACATGATTCATCATGTTTAACTTTTGAGAAGGCTTTGGTTAGTAGGTTTTATCAACTTCTTGTACCTTACTCAACCTTACTACATACTCGTTTTCCTTTGTAATGTATACATTTGCATTACAAAACTTTCTGAGTACGTGTCGAGATCCAATCAAGACATAGGCCCTCTAGCCTAAGAATAGCTCCCACTGTTTTCACAGTGTGCGGGACTCATCCTTCTTGCACATCTCATGATTGCAAGTGTACTCAATTTCCGTTATAAATATCTCTCATTGTTCTTTATTGCCTAGAACGATTCTAGAAAATCTACTTCTTAATTAACATTGCCACAATGGTATCTTAACCATCCTAATGTGTTTTGATTATGGTTTTGTCGGAAACCATGCGCAATCTCAATTGTCAATTGTCACTTGTGTAACACCCTTACACAAAATTGCATCATAAACACTTTGCATCATAGCCTTAATGCTTCTGCAAGCACTTAAGGATAATATTTATGGCTTACTTGGTAAAGATTACTTAAATTCGATTTTGAAAACAATTCATCATACTCAAAGTATATGAAGTGTTACACATCATTACTTATTTAATTGATCCGGCAGCGGAAGCAAATGTAATCAATCAAATATGTTCAATTTAATTGAATTAGTCATGAATCTTATCAACGTAAGACTTCTTATTGACGCTAATATCATGTGGATTTATCTTCATAAATCCGGATATTAAAGATGTATTATAATACTCCAAAAGTCTTAAATCATTCTCAATGATCAGTATGTCATCCACATATAAGACTAATTAAAATTTCCGTAACTCCCACTAAACTTCATGTATAAAAACAACTTCTCGACTTATCGAGAAATGTTTTATCACATGATCAAAATGTTGATTCCAACTCATTGATGTCCTACTTAAGACTCTCTCTTAAGTTTCACATTATCTTAGGATTGTAAGAATCTATAAAACTCATGACATGTATTGAATACATTCCTTCCAATTGAAGAAGTGGGTTTTAGATTCACTCGCTATGTATTTCATAATAATGAAACACAATCCCTAAGAAGATCCAAATAGACTTAAGCATTTCAACCAGTGCAAAACCCTTTGCAACCAATCTTGCTTTGAAATCTCTCTTTAATAGTGCAAAACCCTTTGTCACTAATTAAGTCTTTTATTTCGGATTTTCATGGCTCTAAGCCTTGTATTGAGTTGTGACTTAAACACTCTTATGTAAGTCATATGTTCATTACTTTCTAGAAGTAATCAACTTTGAATCAAACGATTTCTTTTGTAAGTTATAAGCTCTTTACTTTCTTAAAAGTAGCATGAATTCATCATTTTCAACAAGTGATGAATTTTAACCTCCTGGGTTTTGAAGAAACAATGTTTTACACGAAACGTCTCATGTAGCCAAGAAAGACCAGTTTTTTGTGACGTAACATTCTCTGTGGCTCTTGAATAATTTCTCCCACTCTGTCTTCTAGAAATAAACTTGTATTTTAGAAAGACAGTTTCACGAGCCGCAAACCCGTCGTACTCGTGATGATTGAAAAAGGGAAAAATGAGCATTTGTTTCTTGTGAAAACATACAAGCATGGTACCCTTACCATTTCATATCTCATATGATTCGATTTAGTGGAAAAATAATCTAGACAAAATGATAAAATCCCAAAAGGATCAAGTAACTCAAAGTAACTTGATCGAAGTCCAAACCTTATCGAATAGCGTTTGAATTCTTATCCAATCATACATTATCCCATAATGCGTGTTAAGAGAGATTAAATTGTGATACTATATCACAATTTATTTGGCTTATATCAAAGTCTTCACTTGATAATTCCATCACGACTAAATGTGATTCCTTGAACTCTTTGAAATTCTTCAAAGATTTCTCTATTTACCTTATTAAGTGAACATATTAGTGTCAACTTAAATCGTTGGTAAAAGATAATGATCAACCTATTTTGGATCGATGATTTACAACCTCGATCTCCTTTTCAACTAAAAGGCACGAGATATCTTGCTTTGAATACAAGATACGCATATACCATTAACAATCTAATGGTTTCAAGAGTACTCGATAACTCTTTGCGTTAATCATTCCAGAATTTAAGGTTTAATCTTGGGTTACCAATTCGAGTCTTGCATCATCTTCATGATATATCATTCTAGTTTGGTTTAGAATATAATCACCTTGATGATGGGCTAGCCATACATCAAATCATGGTGTATAGGGTCACAAAAGTGAAACCTCCTTTGTATCTTTAACAAATTGTATTCTTATTTAGAGTTTATGTACTTAATAGTCACAATTAAGTACAACTCCAAACCCGAAAACTAGATTTAGTACACAATGACTCTATCTCTTGACTTCATTGTTGCTAGTCGTCATATTCTAATCATCCTATGTATCAAACATAATGATGAAAACCACCACCGGTTTCTAATATTGACGAAGTAATACTAGCAAAATATATGTTTAATCAAATAAACATTTAACGAAGAAGGTCCCATTAGATGTCCCACAACTAACTTGTTGATTCTTCAATAATTTGGAGTAGTTTCCTTTCTTGTGTCCAACATTTAAGACAATGGAAACTTTATCGGTCGGGATTGATAGGTTTAGTATCGTCATTCTCAACAACTTTACCTTTAACATAACCTTGTATCAATTCCATTCTAATTTTACTTCTTTAACCTCGTCCTCATCTTAACGGTTTAAGAGAATGCTCCCACTCATTTCAATGAGTCTTTACTTAGAGAAGCAAAGGTGAATTTTATAAAGATTACTCTTCAATTCAATCGTTTTAGTCTTAAAACATTCATTGAAGTGGTTGCGTTATTTTGGTCAATTATGAATTATGACAAAACTAATTACTAAAACAATTTATTGCTTCAAGGTACTTAATTCAATTAAGTATATGAAACATAATCCATTGTAAGTAGAAGTGTTAGTCAAGAATCAAAAACCCGTTTGATAATGAATAACTTTAATCTATACTCTTTACAAGAGATCCTTAGCAATGGTTAATTCGAGGTCTTTAGAAGAAATTTTAAATTTTGTCTTTAGATACGATGTTTTAATGGAGTTTTGAATCGAAATGATATCGTATATGAATTGTGGTAAAGAAATAGAACAATATAGCAACGGAATAGTGGAAAACTTAACATTTATCGTTTTATTAATACTTGTAAACAACAAGTAAAGCATTTACATAGAGACCTCTACCCAACTATGATAAATGATTCCAAGACCCAAATTCATATCGACTTAGGCACGGTATGGCCGATGAAACCCTCATCAATATAACTCGGTGGATTAACGTTTTAATCGATTCTACTTTTAGAACTCTTGGTCGATAAAATTACTCTAATAATTATCTATAGCCCAAAACACATCCGACAAGGGCACGGTATGGCCGATGAAACCCTTATCGAAAAACTTTTGTTGAGTTCAATCCAAATTTCGAATAAATGTGTCCATGATCCAAATTCACATCAACTTGGGCACGGTATGGCCGATGAAACCCTCATTAACATGAACTCGGTGGATTAACATTCATCACCCACTTCCCCTACGTAACAAGGTTTGTACCCCGGTAGGGCCGAGTGCACTCCCTCGCGAAATAGGTTTTCATGGTTTCTACTATTTGGTAAGGCTATGTCTCAATTAATTGTTTTAGCGAGAGGTCATGTCAATTTATTATCTATCACATTTTAAGTGAACTAAAGCGGTGAACTACGATAATTCTAATTGACACGGTCGATAAACTCGATAAAGATGAGGATGCATGTTTTAGTTAAGGCGATTTAGCGATGCATGTGACATATAAATAAAATGCAAACATAAAATAAATCCTAGTATGGCCTTCCTAAAATAGAAAAACTATTTAACTATTACATATTCGGAAACCAACTCCATTGGTCCCTTGAACTTCGGTTATGGCACGCATCTCGAGGTATCACCGTCTTTATGCATCGCCATCTTGAAGAAATCCGTCTTTGGGAACTCCGAAATGAATAAAATTACATAATAAATTACATAATTTCCTATTATACATTTGTAACTAAAATAAAATAAATTTATTAAATTACAAAACGGTGATACGAGATCACAATAAAATTACAACCGAATCGATATTCCCATGCATTTCGGGAAATACCAATTAAAATCTAAGGCCATATTAAGTAAAAATTACATAATTCAAAAATTACATAAATTAAAATTATGACAATCATAAAGAAAATGCAGCATTATAATATGTATGAACATGCCCAATTTTATGCTAAATCGCCTTTAATTAGCCAATATCGTATATTACTCGGTTTTTACGGATTTGCGTGATTTGCGTGATTTTAACATTTTACAATCACAAAAATTACATAAATTCATATTTATGCATAAGTTAATTACCCTAACCTCTTAGGACTCAAAATTTAGTCTTCACTAATTATTTGACCATAATTAACTCATATTTATAAAATTGTTCATCAATGGACCAAAAATTACAAAAATAAGCTATAAACTTCAAATAAATCACAAAATTTCAAATAAATTCAAAATTTGAAATTTAAACTCATGAACATTCTGGAAAAATACCATGACACTCATAATGTTCAAAACCTTAGGTTAAAAATTTTGAAATTTATCCGGAAAAACAATGTTGCGGTTTATCGGTTTTAACTAAATAATCATAAAAACATGAGAAAAATTATATTCATTAAATTTTCAATTTTAGATCTGAAAATGATAATAAAATGCAACATTGGACGTTTTTCCTTAGTCATAGATTATGTTTTATTAATTTTTCACTAATAATGTCACTATTTATGCTATTTTTCTTCAAAAATCCATAAATCATGCAAAAAGACTTCACTATAGCCTATTATTTTACACACATCTTGTAAAATTGCATGTGACAACATACAAAATTTCTATGACCAGATTCTAAATTTATCTCATATTAACCTATTTTTCACTTAAATCCGAATTTAATAATGAAAAATCCATTTTTCGAGCATAAGAAGTCCATAAATTATGAAAATTTACAGGTTATCTCAAAATAATATATGTGACGACATATCCAAAAATCACTGGAAAATTCGAAGTATAGCTAATTTTAGACCGAAAATGACATTTTTACTCATAAAATCAATTCAAATGCCATTATTGTATAATATGAACAATAAAAATCCGTAAATTAACCAAAATATCCTAAAAACATTTTAGGACCAGAAATTTAACATGCATAAATTAATTTCGTGATATATCATAATAACACAAATTATTCAAGTTTTATATGTTATTCTTATAACTCGGAAAAACTTTTAACCGATTTGCATGCAAACAACCATTACCGATATGTGTGGACCAGTTGACTGTAAAATATTACATCCCACATGTATTCTTAAAATGAGATTTAATAATGATATTTAAATCATGTGATCGCACTATTGTTGAGGACACATTTCCCAACAGATTGTGGCTGCTAGGATTGGAGGGATCGGGTCATCACGCTACCAGTCTAGAGATACAGTGTCAGGAGTGTTGTAGATGTATCTTTGTTGTAAAGAGTTTGTATTTAGTCATATTGTATAAGGTATATTATTATTCTATAATTGTTCTTCTATTGTCTAATTTGGTCTACTACCTCGGGAAACCGAGATGGTGACACCGTCATACACTGGAATGGTTTGGAACTTGCTGCAATCGTTTTCGCTTTGAAAATTTGGAGACATTATCTTTTTGGAATTTCGTGTCATGTATATACGGATCACAAGAGTTTAAAATACCTTTTTACCCAAAAAGAGAAAAATATGAGACAGCTTAGATGGCTTGAGTTTCTTAAGGACTATAATTGGATATCCAATATCACCCAGGAAAAGCTAATGTGGTAGCCGATGCACTGAGTTGAAAGTCAATTTCCACTCTGAATATGCTTATGGTAAAACAACCCCACATCCAAAATGACATAACAAGATTGGATATTGAAATGGTTATGGGAGATCTAATCGGGCACTTGGCGGCTTTAGAAGTAACCCCAACCTTAAGTGATGATATAAAGGAAGAACAGAGACAAGATCCGCAATTAGAGAAAATTCGGAAGGGTATTCAAATAGGAAAAGCACCGGGTTTTCTAATCCAGGAAGATGGATCACTTTGGTTTCAAAAACGGTTGTGTGTACCCGATTTGGCAACTCTTAAGAAAAGAATCATGGATGAAGCCTATAATTCCCGATATTCAATTCATCTTGGAGGTAATAAGATGTATAAGGACATTCGACAAACTTTTTGGTGGAGTAATATGAAACAAGAGGTGGCAGAATTTGTTTCAAAATGTTTGACTTGTCAGCGAGTAAAGATTGAACACCAAAGACCAGGAGGACTTTTACAACCCTTAGATATTCCTACATGGAAATGGGAATCAATTGCCATGGATTTTGTAACAGGACTACCCGTAACAACTCAAGGGATGAATGAGATTTGGGTGGTTGTCGACCGGTTAACCAAATGTGCTCACTTTTTAGCAACAAAGACTTCATGGAACTCAGAACAGTTAGCTAAGAAGTACATAAAAGAAATAGTTAGACTGCATGGAATTCCCAAAACCATTATATCTGACAGAGGTACCAACTTTTTAGCCAAGTTTTGGAAGAGTTTTCAAGCAGCTTTGGGATCTCAACTCAACTTCAGTACTGCTTTTCACCCCCAAACTGATGGTCAAACGGAACGAACCATCCAAACCTTGGAGGATTTACTGAGATCATGTATTTTGGATTCTCTAGGATCTTGGGAGCAACATTTACCGTTAATAGAATTTTCATATAATAACAGTTATCACGCCATCATAGGTATGACACCCTATGAGGCTTTGTATGGACAAAAGTGCAGGACGCCATTGTGTTAGAGTGACATTGATGAATCCAGAATCATCGGACTGGATCTGATACAAGAGACCACAAATAAGGTAAGACTTATACGAGAAAGAATGCGGACGTCACAAAGTCGACAAAAGAGCTATGCTGACTTGAAAACACGAGTAGTAGAATTTTAGGAGGGCGATTTTATGTTTCTTAAAGTGTCACCTACCAAGGGAATAATAATATTTGGGAAGAAAAGAAAGCTAAGTCCAAGGTATATAGGACCTTTGAAATAGTTGAAAGAATTGGGGATTTAGCATATCGACTTTATCTGCCCGTTGAACTATCAAGGATCCATGACGTGGTTCACGTTTCACTTTTGAGAAAGTATATTTATGACGGGAGTCATGTTATCAAGATGCCACCGATACAAGTCAGAGAAAATCTTACTTACGAGGAGCAACCAGTTCAAATATTGGATCGAAAAGAGAAAGTTCTTCGTAACAAAGTTATTCCAATGGTTAAAATTCTATGGTCACACCATGATAATACCGAGGCAACATGGGAAACCGAGTTAGAAATGAGAAGCAAGTATCCCAAGTTGTTCCAATAGATAAGGTATGTTAAGTTTCGAGACGAAACTTCTTTTTAGGAGTTATAATGTAATAACCCGAATATAATAACTATAGGTTATATTATAATTATATAAAGAGTGAAACTATTATAGATTTTATAGACTATACTAGTACCTATATATTTTTGTATAAGTAAAAACGGCTCCATTTTAAGAAGTTTACTAGGTATATATGAGCTCAGACTAGTATTTATCGTAACCCGTAATATTCTTCGTATGTGTTTTTTTTTTAAAAAAAAAAAATTAGAAATTTGCACGTGAGGTTGTGACTCACCTCATGCTTTGGGTGGGTGTCACCTTATTAGAGATTCCACCGTCTATGTGTTTGTTTTTTAAAAAAATTATATAAAAAAAAAGGAAACAAAATCACAACTTCTACGCAAAACGAGAGAAAAAGGGAGGAAAATAGGGGTGTTGTTTTTCATCGGGTTATCTTATATACCTAATAAGGTATGATTTCGGGACCCTTCATCGATATAATTAATTGTTTACATTTGAAATTAGAGATTAGAAATAATCGGTTATATTAGTTTTATTGTTAATTTTATCTTATGAATGTTATACTGCTCACATGTTATATTAGTTACCGTCTTATGAAAATATGGATGTGATAAGGGTGCTGTTTTTATAATGTACTATTGACAAATTGTAACATTCGAGATACGATTATTGGATTGAGATGACATTATCATATAACCTGTGTACACATAAGGGGCGTTGGCCCCAGGGGCGGTAGCTCCAGGAGCGTTGGTTCCACATATAGACTGAGGGGCGGTTGCTCCAGGGGCGTTGGCTCTAAGAGCTTTGGCTCTATATATAAACTGAGGGGTGTTGGCTCATAGGAAATTATTATTATGCTGTGTACATGGAGGTGAATCTTAGACCCAGTAGGAGTTTTTACTCCGTAATGTTCTCTTTTCAGTAATGGTATACTGATATTAATATAATGTGTTTTTTTATATTGTTATTAGAATGATAAAGATAAAATGTTTTGAGCACCAGAGAGGTGTCTCGTAAATATTGGATTGTGGTAAGTATCGTATAGGATGATACGTTGATGAAATTTTTTTTATCTAATAAAGGAAATGACATAAGGCCGGTGGTGCTAACTGGAGTCATACTCAGCCTTTGGTTGGCTGATCCCGTTATGTTTATATTTTTTTTTAGGTTTCTGTGCTGGGAATAAGGAGGGGTGAGTTTTGAAAATGTTGACAGTTTGTTACTTTTTGGGAAAATATGTAATAAGACAAACTTGTACCATTTTTTAAATTAGCCTTGTATTTTCTTTAGAGAAAGTACGGCAGGAACGTCTTTGTAAAATATGCTCCTTTTCATACCACTTTGTAAGTTTCCGCTGTATAATATGTAATGGTACAGTTTGTACACCCTTTTTGTAGTTATAATGGCTATTTTAAAAGAAAAGAGAAAAAGGGGAGAAGAAAGCAGCAGCAGCAGCAGCGACGCAACACCAACCGTCCCTTTCATCCTCTCTTCTTCATCTTTTCTTGCTTGTTTTTGGTGTTAATTATTCCTATTTTCCGTCTATTCTTCACACAAGTAAGTTTCAACTTCATCTATGTTCATTTCCCCTTTGTTTTCAAGGTTTTAAATCCACTTTTAATTCGATTTATTTTCGAATTAGGGTTCTTAATTTTGGGGATTTTTGATTCTGATGTTTAGTTCATGTGTTTCTTGCTTAATAACCCTCTTTCCCATTGTTTTATTTTCGAATTAGGGTTTACAATTTGGGGATTTTTCTGATTTTGTGTCCAAATCATGTCTATTATGCTTAATATACCCTTTGTGATGTTTTAATTCAAAAAACAAACAGTATAAGGGTTGTTTTTTGGACGATTTCAGTAAACAATATTGTGCGAATTTTGTGACGGTCTTTGTCTGCGATTTTTTGTGCGATTTCAGGCGTATATTTCTGCTTTTGTGCGGTTTATCAACTATTCACAACACTAATTTGGGGTCTTTGTGAAAATTTCAGAATTAATGGAAGGCAAAAGAAGATGGACTGTAGGTCTGTCGTCACGACGTGAGCCGACACCACTAGTTTACAGCAGTCACGGTAGTTAATTACCATCACAAATGGGTACCGCACTCATTCCTTTTACTCCTATTCCTTCTGTTGAAGATTTGCCCGATTACCCCGAGATAATTTTCTCTTCACTAAAGCAAAGGAATCACTTTCGTGCTTTGTTAGAACACCTCATTGTTCCAACCCGTTTTGTAGACCGTGACAGTCTAGTAACATTGGGTATTTACGAACCAGTTGTGGAAATTATTAATGGAACCGGTATGTCTAGCATGGTGGGTATGAGGGAGTATACCTACCAGCCACCCACCCTTGAATTCTTTCGCAGTTTTCGAATTAATGCAAGGGAATATGAAGCAGACGCACAGTCTACTTGTATCCATTTCCGTCTGTTCAACCGTGACTTTCACATGACCTTAGCTGAGTTTGGTGGTCATTTAGGCCTACACAGTGAGGGGCCACACACGGTCCCTCGGAATTTAGTTGACTCCATGTGGGGTGCCATAGCGGATCACTTGGAGGGCAGAAAGAGGGGGAAATTTGTTCATCACCCGCCTATCCGTGTCTGGCTCCGCCTTATAGGCGGTACTATTTTTGTTAGGAAAGAATCCAACAATGTGAATTCTGAAGAATTGTCTGTTTTGGCTGGCTATCTAAACATTGATAGTGGCACTCATTTTGTTCTTAACATTGCCTATCTTGTTGCTCAGCGATTTACTTATGTCACAATAGAAGCCTTATCTTCTATTCACAGCGGGGGGGTTGGTCACACATATCGCCCGCCGCCTCTTTCCTGACTTTCCCCGGGGCATGATACCCATTGGACATGCGGACCCAGAAATTGATGAGTCGTGTCTTTTTACTATGTCATACATAAAACAATTACAGTGGTTGACTGATGACAACACGTGTTCCTTACTCACTGCCCGAGAAGACTCGTGTCTTTTTACTATGTCATACATAAAACAATTACAGTGGTTGACTGATGACAACACGTGTTCCTTACTCACTGCCCGAGAAATTGAACAGGCAGATCTCCAAGTGTTTGTCAGTCCCTTTACCTTATGACACTCTCCCACCTCTTATTTCTATGACCCATGTTAGGAACAAAGCAGCTCGACCTCCTTGTCCCGTCTACCATGTTCCTTACTCACTGCCCGAGAAGACCACTGGCCGCTCTAGGCAGTCTTCTCGGTCCACCAGGAAGACGGGTAAGTCTTCTGGGGCCCCACGTGACTCACCTCGCGCATCTCCATGCACTACACCCTCTACCACTGAGACTCAGCCTCGACCACAGCCGGTTTACCCGGATCAATTTATTTGTCCACCTCCTTTTGCCGCCCCACAGGTCATGAATCAGGCGGGGCGGGATTATCTACTACTTGACATGTGCAGGCGTACAAGTAGGATGGAGCTGAACCAGGCCCTAGCCGACTTTTCTGTCTACGACCGCTACGCCCGTTCCGGATGGTTACCACCAACTGGGTGGCCACATCCGTCCTACTACTGCTACCCTGAGAGTGGTTACCCTCGCCCTACAACTACGGAGGACACGACTAAGGTGGAGGAGAGGTACCGTGCCGAGCTTGCTTCACGCTCCTGAGCGAGGGAGGAGGAGGACGACGACTCGAGGAGGGCGACGACTAGTAGCAGCTGGCTACGACCTCCCCTTGTTGTTGGCTGGTTTGAGGTGGTCTTTCGTGCCCCATTTTGTGAGTTCATTTCCTTTTCTGCTTTACTTGTATTTCATCTCGTTTTGCGTACCCCTTTCCCCCCATATATTTGAAAGATCATAGATCCAAATTAGACTCTCTAATAAAAATAAAATTATCTCATAATTTATGATTTTGGTGATCTATGTAACATGCATGCAAATATAAAAGCATAAAAATGAAAGTTTAAGGAAAAACAATTTCCTAACATTGATTTTATGGTAATAAGGGCACAACCTAGATCACCTTTCTAGTTTGTTCTTGAGCTTATAACAAATGGATGATCCTCCAAACAAATCTTCAAAGAGAAGATCTCCTAACAATATGCACCCAAGAACTCAACCCAATTATTCTAACAAGTATTAACTAGTAACTTATTAGAATTATTCCCTTCATAATATGTAAATAATATTAACACTCTTAGTAATTATTTATTTTAGTTTACTAACAACTTAGTAAAAGATGAATAATAATTTTAGAGAGATGATAGATTTTGTTCACATGCAAAACACATAAGTGAAGTAGTATAGAAATGAACATAAGATGGAGTATATAGGAGGGGAAAGTGGCGGGTGGAGTGAGGTAGTGTGTAGGAGTGAATTTCTTATTTTTTTAATCAATCTTATATCACATGCAAAATCATTATAAGATAACTTATGAAAGAATATAAAGTAAAGTGAAATGATTATGTTCCTAATCATCCACAACTCTATTTTACACGGTCCACTTGCCCATTTACGGGTCCATGTTGGTTCTTATATTTGTCGCACAAATACGTGTAATTTTATTTTAAACATCGTTTCATGTTTAAATACTTCCATAATTAATTCGTCCACATCACTCCGTAAATATACGTGTACCACTACACATATTATTTACGTACTAATATTAATCACATTAATCAATTAGTACAATTTTAGTGAATTAACAATTAATTAACTAAAACCCGTCACATAAAATTTATTATTTAATTATCGCGTAATTAAGTAATAACTGCCGCTCCTCGAGTTCGCAACTCAAAATCTCTCTAAAAATAATCGACTAACTTTTTAGTCTATAAATCAAGGGACTAAATAAATTGTATCTCATACAATTAATTAGTTGTCTATTGGGGTTCGTTCCTTTAGGTGTGACCGAAAGGGGTCAGTTGATCACCGCCGTCTCACGACAATAACGTCAAACTCTAGTCAGCCAACCGTTATCGATTTACGTTAATCAACTGACATAGATTAAATAATTAAATATCTGATGATATTCCTTTAATGAGATTTATTATATAAACGCACTATTGTGGAGGACACTAACTCCAACAATCTCCTACTTGTCCGACACAAGGTGTGCGCTACAAATTCTCTTGTCCGTTTTAATCTCCCACTCAATGCAAGGTGTCTTTCGAGTCGCACTTGCACATGAACATATCGCGAGTGGTTTTCTCGATCGGGAGTGTGACTACCTGACCGGAAAAATCTCTCACAGATTACTTCCGAGCGTGGCCACGCATTTGTAGTCATTAACTCCTCGAGTGGCCTTGAGATATAGTTTATCCAACGTGGGTGGACAATTACTGTATGCCCTATCTATCCTATTGCACAATACAGATCACCATGACCTAGTAAATGCCCTTTTGGCCTCCTTTCACAGCACGACCTAGGATAAAAACCAAAGTCACTCGGAAACTGCACTTGCTCAGATAATAGTCTCCGGTCAAAAGAATCGACTCATTAGAACAACTTAGAGATCCCCGCCATGACCAGGCGTCTATAATAGAACTTAGGGACTCTCTAAATGGTCACTGTCCGGCAAAATGTCACACACTCTGCCTATGTAATCGACCAGTCATCACGTATGACCCTATAGTGTTGAGCAACCATCAATCGACTTACAATCGAGTCACTCCGAGACGTCACCTCATTAAGTGACTAGGGACAAAATACAATGTTCATCTTATTCACTTAAATAGTGTTCAACATTGTCTTAGCAACTTATTCAGATAAACAAGGTATTTAAAATTTAGTCACACTAAATAAAACATTCATAAAAGAATGAATGCGAAAACAATGAATGTGATTATCATATATATAATAAGAGAGACACTATCCAATTATTACATATCCATAATCTAAAGAAAATCTGGTACTCGTCTCAATCCATTGCGATGACATGACCATCATGCTTAGCCTTTGATAAAGGCTTGGTTAAAGGATCAGCAATATTATCATATGTCCCAACCTTACAAATGTCAATTTCCTTCCTTTCCACATAATTTCTAATTACATGGTATTTCCTTTCAATGTGTCTAGATTTGTTACTAGACTTCGGCTCTTTGGCTTGAAAAATAGCTCCACTGTTATCACAATATAGAGTGATAGGATCTTTGGCGGAATGGACTACTCCTACTCCCTCCATGAATTGCCTAATCCAAAAAGCTTCCTTCGCAGCCTCAGACGCTGCAAGGTACTCGATCCGTTGTAGAATCCGATAACGCTTTGCTTGAAGCTCTTCCAGCAAACAGCTCCTCCATTTAGCATAAACACATAGCCGGATTGGGATTTCATGTCATCCCAATCGGTTTGGAAACTTGCGTCCGTGTAACCTCTTACACGCAACTCAGTTTCTCCTCCAAACACTAAGAACGAATCCTTAGTCCTTCTCAAGTACTTAAGGATGTTCTTTACGGCTATCCAGTGACTCTCACAAGGCTTGGCTTGATAACGACTTGTCATGCTCAAGGCATACGCAACGTCGGGACGAGTACAAATCATAACATACATGATAGACCCAACAGCGGAAGCATAAGGGACGGTCTTCATGTTTTCAATTTCCTTAGGGGTGGAGGGAGACTGTGACTTGCTCAAAGTAATCCCTTGGCCCATAGGTAGAAATCCTCTCTTGGAGTCTTTCATATTGAACCGGTCAAGAACTTTGTTAATATAAGCTTCTTGACTCAATGCTAGTATCCTCTTGGACCTATCCCTATAGATCCGGATACCCAAGATTCGTTGTGCCTCTCCCAAGTTCTTCATCTGGAAGTGTTTCCCTAGCCACTCCTTAACGAAAGTGAGTGATGGAACATCATTCCCAATGAGCAATATGTCATCCACATATAGGACAAGGAATGCAACCTTACTCCCACTAAACTTCATATATAAACACGGTTCTTCCACACTTCTAGTGAAACCGTATTGTTTAATAACATGATCAAAGCGAGGAGAATATAATCTATTAGAAAAAAATGAAGGAAGAGATAGAGAGAGGAAACCCTAAAAAAACCTGAAACTTTTTCCCTTGCTTTCTGTGCAGCTCTAACAACTATGGCTATCATGACTTTTACTGATAATCAATTCTCACCTCTAGCTTCATCGTCTAAACTCCCACGTTCTAATACTAACACAAAAAATCAAAAAATCAGGGGACGGTGAATGCGACAGTTGAGAAAGTTACGCAGACGGTCCGTGGTAAGGAGACTACACAGGGGCCTCAAACTGGTGATGCGAAAAAGACAGCGTCTTTGGGGTCTATTGTGGGTATCCCTGTTCTTAACCTTGATGAGGGTGTGCCTGATAAACCAGACTCTGGATGGCTTCTTCGTCAGGGTGGCAAGAATATTGTTATGGAGACAATTGTTGAGGAGGAGGAACAGTTGGATCTTCTGAAGTTCACCCCGGAAGATATCAAATCTGAGGTAGAATTTTGGAACCAATCTGTTTATTGTTATATCTTAGGGACTAACCCTCCTATGGATGTTGTTGAGGATTATGTTTATCAGGCTTGGTCTGAATTTGGTATAGACAGAGTCTCTTTCATGGAGAATGGCGTTTTCTTAGTTAGGTTTACTAAGCCTACTGGGATGTCTGCTCTTATGAATGCTGGATATTATTTCTTTGATAACAAGCCAATTGTGATTAAGCCTTGGAGTGTGGATGTATACCTTGTGAAGGAGAAAATAGATGTGGTCCCTGTTTGGGTGCGGTTAACAGGAGTACCCCTGAAGTTCTGGGGGGACTGTTTAGTGCCTATTGCAGGGCTTGTGGGTAACTTTGTTAGAAAGGACATTGCTACTACTGAAAAAAAGAGACTTAGTTATGCGCGTGTCCTGGTTGAATTGAAGATGGATCAACATTTACCAGATAAAGTTCAGTTCCTTGATGAAACTTGGAATGTTGTGGTTGTTCAGGTGACTTATGAATGGAGACCAGTTTCTTGTGAGGGGTGTAAAGGATTTGGTCATGACAAACAACAGTGTAGAAAGGCTAAGCCTAAGGCTCAGCCAAAAAGAAAGCCAAACCCCCCTCCTGAGAAACAAAATAAACAAACATGGAGGCCAGTGCAAAAACAGATGGATCCTTCTAGGGCTAAACGTTCAATTGTGTTTTCCTCTGAGGGGTTCCCTCCTCTGGTCAGACCCAGTGTTACTACCCCTGCTATGCATATCATGAAACTTAACAAGCAGGGTGGTTTTACTGAGATAATAGCTTCTGGTAGGAAGGGTCCTTTGTCTTTCTTAGATGCTTTGAATGGCACTACTCCCGGGGGGAGTGATGCAGAGTGGTAAAGACCCCCCCCCTCTCAATCATCCCATGCATAATCTGGTTTTTTGGAATGTGAGAGGTTTGAATGATCTTAATAAACAAAAGTTAGTTAAATGGTTTCTGCATAATAATGGTGTAGGGTTATTTGGTCTTCTGGAAACCAAAATAAAGCCTAGGAATCTTATGAATAAGAACACGTCTCTTTGTGAAGGCTGGAGCATAACTACTAATAGCAGTTGGCACAAAGGAGGTCGTATTTGGGTCTTGTGGAAACCTGAGCTCTTCATAGTTAATGTACTAGCTTATAATGCCCAATATATCCACATGAGAGTGACTGCTAGGACTGATGATAAGTCTTTTTTGCTTACTATGATTTATGCTCACAATGACTTACATGAGAGAGTTGAACTTTGGACTTTCCTGAAGCATATTGCATTGAACTGTACTGAACCTTGGCTCTGGGCTGGGGACTTTAACACTGTGTTGAGTCCAGTGGAGAGGCTTGGTGGTTCTATCAAGTGAAATGCAAAGCATTTCCAGGAATGTGTATCTCTGTGCTGTGTTGAAGATTTGCAGGCTACTGGGGCTATGTTCACATGGACTAATAAGCAGAATCCTGTGGATAGAGTTTACAGTAGACTAGATAGAGTGATGGGTAATAATGAGGGGATGTTGGAATATGGTGACTATTTAGCTCATTTCCACCCTGAAGGTGTGTTTGACCACTGCCCTTGCACAATTGTTAACAAGAAAGCTGACATGGGTGGAAGGAAAAGCTTTAAGTACTTCAACATGTGGGGGAAATCTGAGTTGTTCCTTCCTTGTGTGAAGAATATCTGGTGCCAGGTTTATCATGGGACTAAAATGTTCTCTGTTGTTAAAAAATTGAAAGCACTGAAGCCTGGGCTAAAAGCTCTTAATAAAGAGTGCTTCTCTGATATTGAGAATAGTACAACTCTTACTGCTGCTCTCTTGGAAACAATTCAGAAGGATTTGGTGGACCACCCTGGTGATATGGAGTTGATGCAACAGGAGTTGTTGGTGGCTACTGAGTTGAGGGATCTTATGACAGCTAGGGATAGTTTTCTGATTCAGAAAGCTAAGATTCAATGGTCACTTGAAGGAGACTTGAATACTACTTATTTTCATAATTCAATCAAAAAAAGAATGTTGCAGAATAAAGTAATAAGCATTGAGGATAAGGATGGTAGGACCTGTACTGAGGGGTCTCATATTCAGCAGGCTTTCTTGGATTATTATTTGGATCTCTTGGGATCTCAGAAGAGCACTATCCCTGTTAATGATAGGGTAGTCAGATTGGGGGAATGCTGCAGTCCTGCTCACTGGGAGATTCTGAGTAAAGCTGTCACTGTAGAGGAAGTTAAGTCACATTTGTTCAGCATCCCTACGGATAAGTCCCCTGGCCCAGATGGCTTCACTAGTCAATTTTATAGAGATGCCTGGGACATTGTTGGCAATGAGGTGTGTGCTGCTGTGTTAGATTTTTTTGATAGTGGTAAGCTGCTCACTCAAATCAATGCTACAATGATTACTCTTATACCAAAGACTGACAGACCAACTAGTGTCAAGCACTTTCGACCCATTGCTTGTTGTAATGTCATTTACAAAACTATTTCCAAGATTATGTGTGCTAGATTGGCTGTAGTCCTTTCTGACATTATAAGTAGGAATCAGGGTGCGTTTATTCAAGGAAGAAGTATTTTGGAAAACATTCTTATATGCCAAGATCTGGTAAGGATGTACAACAGCGGTAATGCTTCTCATAGATGTATGTTTAAACTGGATTTACAAAAAGCCTATGACTCCATTGAATGGAATTTCATAGAGCAGATGTTGACTGCCTTGAAGTTCCCTGCAAAGTTTAAGCATTTGGTTATGACTTGTGTGAGGACACCTTATTACTCCCTTCAGCTGAATGGATCTCATTTTGGATATTTTGCTGGGAAAAGAGGTTTAAGACAAGGAGACCCCATTTCTCCCTTGCTCTTTACAATTTGTATGGAGTATTTGTCAAGGGTCTTGATGTATGCAACTCAGAATTGGTTCTTCAGATTTCACCCTCTCTATAGAAGCCTTAAATTGACACATTTGCTGTTTGCAGATGACTTATTACTCTTCTGTAGGGGGATGTTAGATCTATTATGTTGTTACTTAGAGCCTTCTCTACATTCTCTGCTACTTCTGGACTGGTGGTGAATGAGGCTAAGTCTGAAGTAGTTTTTGCTAGAGTTTCTGATGAACTGAGACATGATATTTTGCAGATCTCAGGGTTTCAAGAAGGTTGCCTACCCTTTAGATATCTTGGCATTCCTATCCAGCCTGGTAGACTCACTAAACAGGACTGTAACATTCTAGTGGAAAGGATTGTTACTAGAGTAAGAGGGATTGGGGCTAGGAAGCTTAGCTACTCTGGCAGACTGGTTTTGATTAACTCAATCCTCAATACTCTTCATAATTATTGGGCCTCCATTTTTCTGATCCCTAAAATGATCATCAGGAGGATTGTGGCCATATGCAGGAATTTTTTATGGGATAGGGGCACAGAGTACCAGAGGGCTCCTCTTGTGTCTTGGTCCACTGTTTGCTGCAGTAAAAAAACTGGAGGACTGGGTGTGAAGGATGCTGAAAGTTGGAACATTGCTAATGTTGGGAAGCTTGTTAATTGGCTCTACACTGATGCTGATACGCTCTGGGTTCAGTGGATTCATCATGTTTACCTGAAAAATGATGACTGGTCTACCTATGTCCCTCCTAGTGACTCCAATTGGAATTGGAGGAACATTTGTAAGATCAGGTGCAAACTGAATGATGGTTTTGTGGATAACTGCTGGGTAGCTGACCCTAAAGGCTACTCAGTAGGGTCTGGTTATACCTGGTTGCAGGATCAACACCCACCTGTGGCTTGGTATTCTGATGTCTGGGATAGATGGAATATCCCTAAGCATGCCTTTATAGCTTGGTTGATTTCTCATAAGGCACTCAATACACGGGAAAAGTTACATGCTCATGGGATAAGTGACTCTAAGGACTGTGTGCTGTGTGAGAATGGCATTGAATCTCACTCCCATCTTTTTGAAGACTGCTTATACAGTAAGCAAATTTTGGGACAGATAGAGACCTGGCTGCAACTTGCTTTAGACCCTGATAGGAGATGCTCTCAGTTGCAGCAACATGTTTGCAAAATGGCAAATTTGGCCTGTTGGTACACTATCTAGTTGGAGAGAAACAAATGTCGCCTGGAATTGCAGCTAACAGTGCCTAGAATTATTGTTAAAGACTTGAAGAGACTGATTCATGCTCGAATCAGTCAGATGATCCAACAACTTGTTACTAGCCAAGATCAGCAATGGCTTTCGAGATTTGATATTTTATTTTAGCTGTGGTTAGTACTAGAAATGTTGAAGTATGGATGTAATTGAATATTCTCTTTATTGATTAATGAAAATCTCTCACATTTCACCAAAAAAAAAAATGATCAAAGCGATGATTCCAACTCCTAGATGCTTGCTTAAGACAATAGATGGACTTTTTAAGCTTACACACCTTCTTAGGGTTAGATGTATCCACAAAACCTCCAGGTTGTATCATGTACACCTCTTCTTCTAGAATCCCATTCAAGAAGGCGGTTTTGACATCCATTTGCAAAATCTCATAATCATGAAATGCGGCAACCGCTAAGATTATCCTAATGGACCGAAGCATAGCGACTGGAGCGAAGGTTTCGTCATAGTGTAAACCATGAACTTGGGTGAAACCTTTTGCCACCAATCTAGCTTTGTAAACATCCACATGTTTATCCACGCCGAGTTTAATTTTGTATATCCATTTACACTGAAGAGGTCGCACTCCTTCAGGTAAATCCACCAAGTCCCATACTTGGTTCTCGTACATGGAATCCATTTCGGATCGCATGGCTTCTAGCCAAAGCGAGGAGTCGGGACTAGACATGGCCGATTTGTAGGTAGTGGGTTGATCACTTTCCAAAAGTAACAAAACACCATCCTCTTCGATGTTACCAAGGTAGCGATCAGGTGGATTAGAAATCCTACTTGACTTTCTAGGAACAATTACCGTTTCAGAGGTAGAGGGAATGCTATTCTCCACGTTCTCCTCTACCTCATTCTCGATTTGTGGCTCTCGAACTTCTTCAAGTTCAAATTTTCTCCCACTTTGTCTCCTAGAAATAAACTCCTTTTCTAAGAAGACAGCATCACGAGCCACAAACACTTTGTTCTCGTGTTTATTGTAAAAGTAATAGCCACGTGTTTCCCTTTGATATCCTACAAAAAGACATTTGTCAGACCTGGGTGCAAGCTTATTGTCAGACTTGATCTTGACATACGCTTCGCAACCCCAAATACACATGAATGACAAATGAGGGACTTTCCCTGTCCATATCTCATATGGAGTCTTATCGGCCGCTTTAGTCGGGCTTCGATTTAGTGAAAATATTGCAGACAAGAGGGCAAAACCCCAATATGAACTAGGAAGCTCAGTTAGACTCATCATAGACCGAATCATATCTAGTAAAGTTCGGTTTCTCCTTTCGGCCACACCATTTAATTGCGGTGTGCCAGGAGGAGTCCATTGTGATACTATACCACAATCTTTTAGGTGTGAATCAAATTCAATATTTAAATACTCACCACCACGGTCGGACCGTAGGGTCTTAATCTTTTTATCCAATTGGTTCTCTACTTCATTTTGGAACTCTTTGAACTTGTCAAAGGCTTCACTCTTGTTCTTCAATAGGTAGACATACCCATATCTACTTAAGTCATCAGTAAAAGTAATGAAGTAGTGAAAACCTCCTCTAGCGGTGATGGTTAAGGGTCCACACACATCCGTATGTATGAGAGCCAAAACCTCACTAGCTCGTGTCCCTTTTCCCGCAAAACGTGCACGAGTCATCTTGCCTAGAAGGCAAGACTCGCATGTACCATAAGATTCGAAACCAAATGGTTTGAGCACTTTTGATGAAGCAAGTCTCTTAATGTGTCTTTCGTTTATGTGGCCTAAACGACAATGCCAAAGGTAGGATTCGTTTGGATCACCCGTTTTGAGCTTTTTAGTTTCCACATGATAAACGTCATTAACATCATTTAAAACATAAATGCCTCCAATTGAAATGGCCTTGCCATAAACCACGTCATTTAAAGAAAAAGTACAACACTTGTCCTTAATCATAAAACAAAAGCCTTCCGCGTCTAATGCGGAAATGGAGATGATGTTCTTGGTTAAAGTTGGTACAAAATAACACTTATTTAAATACAACTCTAGACCACTAGCTAAAGTGAGCACATAGGTCCCCACGGAAACGGCGGATACTCTAACTCCATTGCCCATGCGGAGATCCACATCACCTTTTGCTAGTGCTTGCACGTCCCTTAAACCCTGCAAATGATTACAAAGGTGAGAGCCACATCCGGTATCAAGTACCCAAGTGGAAGTACAAGCATAATTAACGTCTATCACATAGAGAGAGGAAATCATACCAATAGGCGTCACACGCCCTTCCTTGAGATCCTCCAAGTATTTGGGACAATTCCTCATATAATGCCCCTTCCCATTACAATGGAAACATTCGGCCTCGGAGAGTTTGACACTTTTTGCCTTGGGATTGCCATTCTCAACGGCCTTCCCCTTTCCCTTGTCATGTTTCTTTGACGATTTCTTGAATTGGGACTTTTCCTTCCCTTTTCCTTTCTTAACTCCAAGGGACATGTTCTTTAACTTCATGGTTAAAACATCTCCTTTTTCACTCCCACTAGCTTCCATATCCCTCTCCGCTTGGGTGAGGAGTGCATGAATTTCATGATAACTCTTATCCATGTGATTCATGTTGTAGTTTACCCTAAAGTGGGCAAACTTGGTGGGAAGTGAGTGGAGGATACGATCCACCACAAGAGTATTAGGAATCTTACACCCTAGACGCTCTAGGATTTCAACATATTCGACCATTTTGAGTACATGGGGACCAACCTTTTGGCCCCTCTCAAGCTTAGCTTCAAAGAAGCGTGCCGCCGCATCGTATTGACGGACTTTAAGTGTTTGTGAAAACATAGTGATCATACGAGTGAATATCTCGTACGCATTTAAAGAAATGCATGATAGCTTGAGCTTTGGGGACATTGACCATATCAACACATTCTTGATATCATTCGACATCCTCACATGGTCATCATAGGCGGTCCACATCGCCGATGAAGCCCTTGGACCGGGCTCGATAGGAGGAGCATCAGTCAAGTAAGTGAGCACATTGTCGGACAACGCGGCACTTTTGATGTTGGATTCTAATTCAAGAAAGTTACTACCGTCATATTTTAAGATACATTTGTCCATTACGGACCTTAGCCTTAAATCTTTGCTTAGTGAAGTAGTCGATGGAGTTGATGAAGTTGCCATTGCGAATTAAAATGCTACAACAAAAAGGAAAAATTAACATCCATTGTTTTTAAAAATTACTTGTAAAAACATGTTTAACAAGTTTTAGCATTTATATAATGATCTCCCACTAACTTATATAAATTATTCCAAGACCCAAATATTAAACAAAAATGAGCATCGCTTGGGCGAAACATCCCATAATTATGTAAATTCGGTAAGTCACGTTGACTAATTCTACCTCTAGAACTCTTGGTCGACGAATTTCCTTAAATCCATCTACTAGCCACGGAACACAAGACCGTCTTATATCCCATTGAGTCCAACCAATTTTAGCATGTGATAACCGTTTACCACCCTACTTACCCAAGGTAAAAAGAGAACACCCCGCTTGGGCGAGCGTGGCTCTAATGAACAAGAGATTCATAGGTGTTACTAATTGGTAAGGCTAATCTCAATTTTAGTTATGTGAGAGATCTTGTCAATTTAGTCATAAATTCCCTATAAGTGAACTAAGTCGGTGAATGTAAATGACGTGTATTGACAACCGCTTAAATAAAATGCATGTGAATAGCGATTTTGGGATGCGCGAAAATAAAACAAGCAAACATGTAAGCATATGAATAAATCCTAGTATGGCCACCTAGTTAATAAAAACTAGTCTATTACATTTCGGAAACCAACTCCTTGGTCCCTTGCCTCTTCATTCCATAAGTGGCTCCTTCTTGTGGGATTTGGAACACCTTCCAAAAATAGACTAAAATCTCGATGTAATCCGCCTTTTGGAAACGCCGGTAAAAATAACTATTACAATTGAATTACATAGCTATTCCTATTATACATTAATTAATAAAATAAATAAAACTATTAATTAATTACAAACCGACGATACGAGATCGTATTTAATTACAAACAAATCGATATTCCCATTCATTTCGGATAATAACGATTAAAATTAAACTAGGCCATACTAGGTACAACAAGATAAACACTTTAAATAAATGACAATCATTCATTCAACCTAAATACATATGCTTAAAATGATGTAAATTGATGCCAAAATCGCCCTATCTATCAATCGTTGGTATCCATCTCGGTTTTTGTGGATTTAATCGATTTTTAACATGTAAAAATCAATAATCAACTCTTAAATCTCATTTAAGTCCAAACTAATTATCCAAACTATTTTGAAGCTCAAAATTAGTCCTCACTAATTTTATGATGAATAATTAGTTTGATTTGGTGATATTTTGCTAATTTAATCGGTAAAAAACATAATTTTTAAGTAAAAATCCAAAATAATTGAAACATTACCCAAACAATTGAAACAAAAATTTTGAGTATTCTGGAACACTCCCAAGAACACCAAAATGTCAGGAAAATTGCCCCAAAAATCCGGATAAAATTTATGAAGAAAAAGATCGATATTTATCAGTTTTTAACCACTAAAATCAATAAACATCAAAACAAGGTGAAATCACATTTTAAAATTCACTTTAAACATTTAAATAACATTATTAAATGTACATAAATTTATCAAGGTCAGAATCAAATGTTTCGAAATTATGATTATTTTATTTTACTTTTATCGATGTTTATCTCAAAAAATTAATAAACATGCAAAAATTTCGAACCAACCTTCAACCTTTTTCACACAATAAGTAGAAAACATGCATGAAATACCATAAAAATGCCATGTCCCGAATAAACGTTTAACTATTTTTAGTCAATTTTTAACTAAAATACGGCATTTTGACTCGGTTTTCTACCAAAAATCATTAAAAAAAGCAAAATAACTTCATAAATTACCAACCTTAACCACAAATCTTTTGAGATCAGTAGGTATGCATGTCCCAAAAATTTCATGCTAAAACCTCTTCTAACACAATTTTTGAGTTTTTATAAATTATCTCATAATTTCATTAATATGCTTAAAATCAACATGCAAATTACAAGCCTAAGCTCTGATACCACTTGAAAGATCATAGATTCAAATTAGACTCTCTAAGAAAAACTAAATTATCTCTTAATTTATCATTTTGGTGATCTATGTAACATGCATGCAAATATAAAAGCATAAAAATGAAAGTTTAAGGAAAAAATAATTTCCTTACATTGATTTTATGGTAATAAGGGAACAAACTAGATCACCTTTCTAGTTTGTTCTTGAGCTTATAACAAATGGATGATCCTCCGAACAAATCTTCAAAGAGAAGATCTCCTAACAATATACACCCAAGAACTCAACCCAATTATTCTAACAAGTATTAACTAGTAACTTATTAGAATTATTCCCTTGATAATATGTAAATAATACTAACACTCTTAGTAATTATTTATTTTAGTTTACTAACAACTTAGTAAATGATGAATAATAATTTTAGAGAGATGATAGATTTTGTTCACATGCAAAACACATAAGTGAAGTAGTGTAGAAATGAACATAAGATGGAGTATATAGGAGGGGAAAGTGGCGGGTGGAGTGAGGTAGTGTGTAGGAGTGAATTTCTTATTTTTTTAATCAATCTTACATCAAATGCAAAATCATTATAAGATAACTAATGGAAGAATATAAAGTAAGGTGAAATGATTATGTTCCTAATCATCCACAACTCTATTTTACACGGTCCACTTGCCCATTTACGGGTCCATGTTGGTTCTTATATTTGTCGCACAAATACGTGTAATTTTATTTTAAACATCGTTTCATGTTTAAATACTTCCATAATTAATTCGTCCAAATCACTCCGTAAATATACGTGTACCACTACACATATTATTTACGTACTAATATTAATCACATTAATCAATTAGTACAATTTTAGTGAATTAACAATTAATTAACTAAAATCCGTCTCATAAAATTTATTATTTAATTATCGCGTAATTAAATAATAATTGCCGCTCCTCGAGTTCGCAACTCAAAATCTCTCTAAAAATAATCGACTAACCTTTTAGTCTATAAATCAAGGGACTAAATAAATTGTATCTCATACAATTAATTAGTTGTCTATTGGGGTTCGTTCCTTTAGGTGTGACCGAAAGGGGTCAGTTGATCACCGCCGTCTCACGACAATAACGTCAAAATCTAGTCAGCCAACCGTTATCAATTTACGTTAATCAACTGACGAGGATTAAATAATTAAATATCTGATGATATTCCTTTAATGAGATTTATTATGTAAACGCACTATTGTGGAGGACACTAACTCCAACAATATTTTGATGCTGCTGGTGTTTGCTGAACACAATGAGAGCATTGTGTGATTTGGTTTGGGGAGGGTATGCATCTGTCTGTTTGTATCCATTTGCATTTTTATTGCATTTTTGTTTACATGTTTATTGCATTTCCGTATGCATTGTTTTTTTTCCTTTTCACCTATAAAAAAAATTGAAAAAAATTGAAAAATTGAAAAAATTACAAAAACATGTTTTATTTTGCATTTTAGGTCGAGTCGGAACTGTTAGATAACAATGATGAAATTGCGTCTGTGATTTATTTTTTGCCTAAGCCTTGTTTTGCCACTCTTGTACGGTCATTGCATAATCTACGAGTTTGCGATCAACTTTTCTGAACGAATAGACTTGACTTAATATCGGCAACCTATTCAAATTTTCTAAGGTATAGAGCTAAATAGACTGATGACATTCATCATCAGTTTCATTCTAGGATGAGAGTAGTACTCCTTATAAGACATGGAACATAAATTTGTATAAACATGATTTTTGTCTCTTAGTACAAGTATGCTTTCGGGTTAGTGGCGGTGTCACATGTGGAGAGGCATCCTTTTTCTTCTTATTCTACCCTTGAGCCTCACATTAGCCAAATTGACTTGTTTTGACCCAAATGTTAACTACAATCCTAAATTAGCCTACCCTAGTCAAGCTAGTTTATTTGTTATTTGTGGGTATGTGGTATCCGTCAGCTTGGTACTTGCATTGGATAATGAGAAAAAGGGTTGAATTGAGCCGGAAAAAAAAGGAAAAAAAAAAAGAGTTGAAAAAATTCAGCTAGAAAACGAAAAAAAAGATTAAAATTGAAAAAAAAAACAGCTGAAAAAGGAGAAAAATAGAAGAAATTGAGTTGATTTTCACTCCCATAGTTATCTTTATATATTATGGGAAGTCGTGTCTTAATGGTGTGAGTGAGTTTATGCCGCATTGGCATTGTTTTATTCTTTTAAGTTGGGTTTATGAGGCGGATGAGTTTACTATTTGGTTTCGTTTGATACTAGCTTGGCTCTTATCTCCACATTTCCAAAAATGTTTTGCCCCTTTTACCCAATTACCTCACTTTACCATATTTGTAAGTCCTCGGCGTGTGACTTGGTCCTGTTTGGTTGGAATGCATATGTACAGTTGATTGAGATAATTATCATGTTAGATTGCATGCATGTTCTTATAGGTTGCAGTTAGGTGAGTGGCTATATTTCTTTCTATCTAACACTATATGCTCACCATGTTCTTTAACAAGTGATGAGCGACCCGTGAGAGTCCGATATACATGAGTCTTGCAAGGTTGAAGGTTCAGTAAGTTGTTTCATACGTATAACTCTTTTGCAATCGATTTTGTATTTTGGTTTTGGCTACTTGCATTAAAATTGGTTTGGGCGTATGAAGCATAGTTAGCTCTGAGCTTGTCTACCGTTCCATTAGTTTTTTTATATTTTTAGTCTCTGCTTGCTTGGGGACAAGCAAGGGTTTGGTTTGGGGAGGTTTGATGTGTGCTTCATTTATACATTTTATCTTGCCATTTTGCACGCATTTCTATGCCATTTTGTGTAGCGTAAGCTACTATTCTCCCTTGTTTCTGTTACTTTGGGTCGTATTGTGTTTCATGTAGGTTGTTGACCCAATAGGTGAGGAATGAGCCAAAACTCGTCCCCAGAGTTACATTTTGGATACTAGTGAAGCTTCAGCTCGGAAACGATCGTCTTGGAATGCGTGAGGTTGCATGGAAGTACATGAGGAAGATGCTTGACGTTGCTGCTTACTGGAAAAAGTCGATCGACAGCCTGTTTTGGTCGATCGACTAGTTTTTCACGAAGAATTGGTCGATCGACTGCTTTGTGTGGTCGATCGACTAGTTTCGCTTATCAGGCCGTGTTTACTTAACTTGTTAATTCGGCCCATTAGTCCTTTAATTAATAAATCTCAGCTATTGCTATATAAAGAAAAACTGAGAACATTATTAGGTTATCTTGATTTTACTGTTAAACACTTCATACGTTGCTTTTGCATTGGGATTCGGATCGGAAAATTTGTAATCATTCCTTTTTCATTCGGTAATTTAATTAACCTTTCGTTCTTCAATTATTATTTCCTCTTATTCGTTTTACTCTTCTTTGTCTTCCTTTTATTGTACGCTTGATTATTATTTACATCTTATTATCATGTTTAATTTAGTTTTCTTTATTATTGTTAATTTCATCAGTTCGATCATGAGTAGCTAATTTCTTTATGCTAGAATTTAGGGGATCCATGGTTGCATGACGGTATTTAATTAGGATATAAGATCTGGAATATTTATTTGTCTGAATTGTTAATCGTAGCAATTAATTCTTATTTAATTAGTTGAATGCATGCGACTAGTTATTTAATCAGGTAAACTCCGACCTAGATCGGGAGATTGGAAAGAGTGAGATCTGCTACGAATAATAGAATACTTTAAATAGAGCGAGAGCATATTAAAAAGGTTCTAGGGTAATTAGTGGACCGAGAGAACCTTATCAGTGCCCTTCAGACTGTAACTTGACCAGTCTTTGACCCTACCTCTGACCGTTGTTAGACCATGGTGAACCGACAATCCTAGCTATCTCCCCTTATATTTTTAAACTCATTTTCTACACTTTATTTCTTTACTTTGCGTTACTTTAGTTTATTATTCAACCAAATCAAACCCCTCAAACTTGTTATTTAGACGAACTTATAATTAGCAAATAGAACAATTTGTCTCCCTGTGGATACGATCCCGACTTCCTCTACTACATTAGTTTAGGCCATTTGGTTCTTTTTTATTAGGTGTGCGATTTAGCCTGTCAAATCATATGTAAACAAGTAATTACACATAGAATGTGTAACACCCCCATTTATTCAGGAGCCTTTAGCTAGACACCCTAAGTAACTGAGAGCGTTACCATCTCAGTTTCCCGAGGTAGTGAATAACAAAGTACAACAAACCATAATACTTTAGATAAAATTTAACGATTACATGTTCTTTATAAATTAGTCAAATTAAAAACTCAATATAAATTTAATTACAACTCGCAGTGGAAATAAATAAGGTAATTAATAAACTATATAATCTAGACTTCTAGGTAGACTGGCCGAGTTCTCACGCATCCCCATAAGCTTCCAAGTCAGCTAATCTTAAGTACATGTCAAGTCTGCTCCCCAATTACGATTCATCACAGGTGTTCACGAATACATTGTCAACCACGAGGTTGAGTAGGACAAAATACACCATAATAACCAATCAATAATAGTCTCACAACTGTCAATATGCAATATTCCAATTTCAACTGTCCACGTTATCCACCAGAGACTAAGCCTGGGGCCTTCCAATTAATCACACACATTATCCACCTGAGACTAAGCCTGGGGTAGTCCAATATCCATTCACATTATCTACCAGAGACATGGTCTGCAGAACTAGCCTGGGGCCATCCAATACTCTCAATCCATTCTCAACAACTTCTCATACATATCATAGGAAATTCAACCAATTTATAATAACAACTCAATTTCAATAATAATAATCCTTCTCATGACAATATATCAAATCTCAACAACAATTATCATATTCCATGTTCAAGTCAATTCAAACAGACACAATTAAGATGAGTAGATTATCCTACCTCGTCAGCAAATTCCAATAACGCAATCCGAATAAATAGAAATCCAATTAAGAAATCTTCTCACAACTCTGTCACCTAGACAAGTAATAATAATTATTCAATATCAATTATTTATACTTTATTTATAATTCATTATTAATTATCATATTTATTCATAACTTATTATTATTAATTATTATTACGATATACGAAAACCCGAGTCAAACTCAACTTAAAAATCCGACTCAACCCACATACAACTACTCACATAAAAAGAACCATGTAAGACTCACAAGCACCCTTCAACATCACGACACCATGCTCAAACTTCCAATTCATACACCTCCCCCAAACACCCATGTAAACACGCCCAACCACGGCCACCAAGCCTGCCACCCTCACCCACCAGGTGCCTTCACTGCCAGCCACCCAACCACGCCCCAAACACCAGCTACAACCGCCTCTAACAGTCACAAACTCACGCCCTAACAACAACAACCACGACACCACCAATACCGAAAACCCGATATATTCAAACTCAACGTTTAACTACTACTTACGACCACCACTGATACCGTCGTTAGGTATCAAAAATAAATACCTAAGTACAACTAATAGAAGCTAGCGGTAAGTAGGTTCGATCTCCACAGGGAGGCTAAGTATCTATCTGATAAGCACGTCTGTCGGGTCACAATTGGGGGGTTTTAAATTTGTTTTCTATACAACTGAAGATATAAAGCAAGAGAAATAAAGTGGAGAGCAATAAAGGTAAGAAAAAGTTAAGATTGATCAGATAAGTAGAGGTATGTCAGGATTTCGGTTCATCATGGCAGTTCACTACTTCAGTCATAAATAGTCTAGACAATCTACTGTGAGAAGGGCAAGGGAAAGGTCCTTCCGGTTCGCTATCCACCCTAGATTACAACTAACTTAACTTCCATCCTCATTAGAGTAGTCTACTGTTCATAGCAGGTCTGTTCATTCCAATCTTCCGATCTAGGAGCGAATTTAACCAGATTAAAGTTATTTAGAAGCGTGCACTCAACTAAACATATTACAGTTATATTGCTATGGTCACAGGTTCTCACAATTAATCATCTAGCCTATTCACAACATCGTCACATTACTACCATGGCTCCCCTAATCCTAACATAAAAGGATTTAGCTACTCATGCTATCGGATTTAACAACAACAACAATGAATACGCTAAGAGACATGATAAGGAGATAATCAACATGAGTTGTATACTAGCAATAATTAAGAGACAGTAAAAATAGGAAGAACAATAATTAAAAGCAAACAAGAATTAGATTGAGATTAAGAGAGAGAGATTACAAAAGAGCGAATCCGGCCATAAGAACAAAGTAGCAGCAGAGTGTAAGAGTAAAGTTTCAGATCTAAAGTGTAATTAAGAGAGTAAAAAGTAGTACGAAAAGTGTCTTTATGACCTAATCACGACTTCCCTTATATAGGGAAGCGTTTTATTAACATAAATAAACCTAACACAAATTAATTAACCCGTGTAAAATAGCTAGTCACTCGATCGAGCCTTTTCAAACTACTCGATCGAGTGAATCTTCAGCAAAACCGTTCGATCGAGAAAAAGCAGCTCTCGATCGAACACTTCCAAACTAGCCCATTTCGATCGAGTTCAAGAACCACTCGATCGAACACCTGCAGCTGCCAAACCACTCGATCGACCTCTAAAAGCTCTCGATCGAGTAGATATCCACTAAAAACAGCCTTAACACTCGTTGGTTAGCTTCCTAGGACCTTCCTTCACGCTTCCCGAGGTACGACTTCTTCTCTAAATCTCCGTCTCCTTAAAATGCATGCTAAGTGGGACGAATAAGGTGCGATTCCACTACTTTTAGGTCCATTTCTGCAATTAAAACAAAACAAACCAAAGTAGCCAATTCGGGGCATTTTGCAATACAAAGCAATGAAAATGGCATAGAAATGCGTGCAATAAGAGGCTAAAAAGTGTATATAAATTGCACGTATTAAATCTCCCCAAACCGAACCTTTACTCGTCCTCGAGTAAACTAAATGCAAACTAATGGAATGGATATGAAAACTCAGAGCAAGCTTTAACTTGTCCACTTAAACCATTTAATACGTTCAAAACCAACAGTTGTAGCTACAATAGTCAAGCGCAAACGAGTTGTATGATGTCTATAAATAAGCTGACATGTCGACCTTGCAAGACCTTTAAAATCGGTCTCTCACGGGTCACTCTTCTCTCATGAAGCAAAGGGTGAATATAAATGTGTAAGAGAAGAAGGGAAAAACAGTCACTCACCTAAACTGTGACCCACATAACATGCATGCAACAAAAATGATAGACGATTCTAGTCACCACACATACATTCCAACCAACAATGTCCGTCACAGCCGAGGGCGTACAAAAGTTATGGGAGAGTGAGGTTACAGGTAAGAAATGGCAAAATGATTATGGGATATGTGGAGGTAGAGCGTCAAGCTAGCACCTAAATAAGACCATACAAGACCATCCAATTCTCAACTGATTAGAAAATAAAGCACATACGCCCTTCTTTGGCGCAAAACTCACTAACCAAACACAACAACAACTCCTCAAATGATATAGAATCAAACATAGGAGTAAGACCGTCACAAACTTCCCTTTTTCAAAAGGTTTATCTTTTTGTAGATACCCAGTATCTGCTGAGACTCCAACAAACACTCGATGATTATCGGACTATAACATGCTTTGGAATCGCGGCGTTTGATCGACAGTTCGTGTACAACTTTACGTCGGAAAACTTAAAACGATTTCGAAAATAAAACATTTCAAAACTTTTCAAAAGTATCTGGAGTGTTTAATGAACGACTACGGGGTCGCAATGACACTAACTATAGTCAAAACCGGCACCGGACCAAAAACCGACTCTAAATTCAAATCCCGACTCCAACAACGAGTCAAACCGCGTCAAACACAAAAAACAAACCTCTCAAAACCTTCTATACTAAGATTTCCCGGTTGCATGAATGGTCAAGCACCAAACATGTGACTGCAAATCCTAGGATAGAACAAATTATGATTTCATTTGTGTGAAAGTGACAGGACAACTCGAAGACCCGCGACGTGGCTTGCGCCTCTTTGAGCAGCCCAGGTGGCCACGTTGCTCAAGACACATACAACCACTCATTTTCCTATAAATACCCCTCAAATGCCCCCATTTGAGAACTTACGCGAGTGTCCGCCCCCTCTTTCTCCCTTAAAATTCTAGACTCGACTTCCTAAGTCACAATCCGACGCGTATTTACGACCTACCGATTGTAAATACAAGCCTTACACATTGTTTGGTACCGTCATCGTGCGTTAAATCACTTGACCGACCACTTCGACTACTACACCATCACTAATCTTAACAAAACACTCTTTTTACTTACTAAAACAGTTTTAAACCGAGTCTTTTCCGACCAAAGAGTTGATACACTTACGTCGGTTTCTCGCCATAACCAAGCATGTAAGTATAAGGGTGTAAAAATCCTTCTTTTATCATGTCTTTACTTGTTTCATGACCATAACATGCTAAATCATGCATAACACGATCCAAAACATAGGATTGACGAGCCATAACTGAGTTTTGGCCTGAGACAGAAGCCCCTTGTTATGCACAGAGGATCGCGCCTCAATGGGGTGTCCAGGTCAAACTCAACCGTGTTTGTTCTCGTCTTTCCTCTTTAATCTATTTTCATATTTGTAATCGGTTTTTACCATTTCAAATATTTTCAAACTTTTTTATTTATTTTTACAAGTTTTTAACCATAAAACATTTTTCATCCTTGGTTCCTAATACCATGACGGTTTAATCCGTGTTTCGGTGATAATATTTGGTTTATTACATTTAAAAGGTATTTTAAAGCCTTTTATTTCATTTCTTTACATTTTGGGAGGTATTTTAAAGCCTTTCATCATTTCTTTACAATCTCAAAATAAATGTATTAGTCACCAACACAAAGTCATCCTTGGTTCTACATACCATGTTGGATTTAAACCCGAGTACGATGATGAGTATTGACTAATTATATTCAAATGAACTTAAAACAATTAGTTCATAATTATTTTCAAAACTATTCATGTCAAGCTTGTCAAGTCGAACCCGACATCGAATATCATCAAAATAATGATGATTATTCAAGTCCCGTTCTTCAAATCAACACAAATACGGTCTAAACGACCCTTTCAAACCAAAACGGGTTCAAAAACCCACTTTCCAACACGTTTTATAAATGTTTTTCAAATGGTCAGAATGCGTCTTAAACCGTTGACTAACCCGCGCCTAAACAGGCAATTTCTTTCCTATTTTCAAAACCAGGGGAGACCCTCTTACACCGCCAACAGGCTCGCGCCTCATGTGGTTGTCTGGTGCAGTGTCTGTCCTCTTCCAGCATTAGTCTAGGACGATCCCGACTCCGGCCAACCCGGATATAGGACGGATCAGATGACTAATTTGCTCATTCAAAAATCATATTTGCAAAATGCCTTACTAAGACAAATGGATCACATTATGCACCATAAACCTAATACGGTAAATGGATGTTTAATTTTCGTCTTGCATGCAAATCAATCATAAATCCAACTCGACATCTTATACTTGATACTTGGATTAAATCAACCGACTTAGAAAGCTCTCACATGTTAGGTTTAAATTATTGGATGCGCATTCATGCATTTAAACCGTTTTATCAACTTTTGCATTCAACCAACCAAGATCGATCAGTAGAGGCCGCTACCGTGGGCGGGATTGGGTGTCTGATTAAAGGGCTTCCTAATACGTACCGTCACCTCTTACTCAGAAACTTTGGATAGTGGACGACCTTATCCAGGGCATACGAGAGTCATTCTAGAGATAAGATGCTAAAGAGGGACGATTCCTTATCTTTAGTACCTATGTCAAACACTGCTTTGTACTTCGTTTGACCGAGGTATAAAGTAGATTCGAACGGGTTCCAAGCATCCCACAAATGCTTGGTGGAGACTCCGAACATCTCTAATGGTTTCGAGACCCTTACCGACACGAAACCGACCGATCTAAAACGATCCGGTCGAAAGCATTTTTACGCCGCCGAGCATGGCTTTCAAAAGACCGCTGCCGTTGTCCACAGATCGGCTGGGCATACGCAGGTGGGCCATTGTCCACAGATTGGCGACTCCGCTGGGGAGAACTAGGACACTTATGTCTTTGTGATCCCTAGATGGTGAGACTCGAACGAGGTTTTGGTTGAAATGCATTAATTGATATTACGGTCACGGACGGGTTCCTTGTCCGGGCCCATAACCTAACCCCTTTCGACCAATGGCCTCGCCTCGTCGGCGTGAGTTTTCTCATCCCCGCGTTTCGAATCCCGATTGAGTCAAGCATACCATTGACGTTACACATTTCTGTTTCGTCAAAGAGCTTTCATCACTTTCGAGCACGAGGTTAGGGCACCCTCCTTACACATTTTGTTTGGATTAGTATCCCTCTCGCAAATCGGGTTTTGATTGCTTGGTGTGTAACCCACCCTTTTAAGCCAAAACTCGTGTCAGCATTATGCATAATATAATGAAACTGTGAGTGCTTATGTGCTACTTGATCACAAGTCCTTCTGTGTCATTTTCAAACTTTCAAAAACCCCTTTTTGCGTCGTTATAATGGTCGCTTCGAACCGCGGTCTTTTGCCGACCGTTGCACGCCTTTCTAGTCCGTCGTAATGACGATTTTCAAACTCGGTTTTTTATAACTATTTCAACACGCCTTTGTAGGCCGTCGTAATGACGATTTTCAAACCCGGTTTTTATAACCATTTCAACACGCCTTTCTAGGCCGTTGTAATGACGATTTTCAAACCCGGTTTTTATAACCATTTCAACACGCCTTTCTAGGCCGTCGTAATGACGATTTTCAAACTCAGTTTTCTACAACCATTTCAAATCACCTTTTTACGCCGTTATAATCGCTGCGACTAGACACGAATTTTAACTCGTTTCGCGCCGATAATGGCTCTTTCAAAATCCGAGAAAAGCACACACCCTTTTCTCGAGACACTTTCGAGATCCCGAGGACCATGCACCGCCTTGAGACCTCTTCAAACATTTCAAACGCGATTTTCAAAACATACAATTTTGAATTTCAAAAAACCATCTTGGGAAACAGTACATTGTTTTCCGAGCCGACTCAAACTCAAAACCGTCTTTTGCAAATAAACTTAAGACAACCCTTTCAACTGGCCGACTTGCGGAGATCTCTATCTTCGGAAGCCATCCATAAAGCGACAAATGAATCTTTTTGAAAATATCTATGTTCGAAAACTTCAGTCCACCATCCCAATTCCGCCTCGTGTCTATCGAGTCGAAGCAAACGTACTTATGGGTCTTTACTTATGAGTCGTCTCACCACGAGACTTGTCCAATGGCTTCACGCCGTTACGTTGGACTCATGTCAAACGTTCGGTCAACACCGTCACGTCATAAATCGTGTCACCACCGGGGAACCACACACGGTCACCCTCGTCTTGTTGAGTCTGCTCTTTGTCTCATCCTTTGTGTTGTCTGCGTTCAGTCTTTGAACCGTGTCGGATCGAGTTGTAATGTGAGCCATTTTTCTGCCTCAGAGCCATGGCCTCGTCTTTGACTTCGTCTGTCAACAACAACAACAATGATAACAACAGAGATGTCACAACTGCTCAGCTAGCCAGCCTGCTCACTGCTCTTAAGGTCACCCTGGATCGTGTCGAGACCCGTATCGACACACTGGAAAACAAGGAAACTGGAGAACATAACACTCCGCCTTTGACTGAAACCGAGAAGAGGCTCAAGCTCTTGGAGGACAACTCCTTGCCCGGGGTAACAATATCCATCTTGACAACAACCGAAGGTTTGAACCTGTTGGGGATAAATTACCCGACAACTTTACCCTGACTAATGTGCCCAAGTTCAAGGGAGTGGAGGACCCACTCAATCATATCCGAGCCTTCAAAGACTACATGGCCATAAAAGGGGTCAAACAGGAACTTTTCACCCGGATCTTTCCATCATCCTTGGAACCGATCCCTCGCCAATGGTACTACTCCCTTGATCCTAAGAACATCACTACCTGGAATAAGGTCGCTGTTGAATTTGCTAAGCAATACGCCGACAATGTTGAAATCCAAGCCCATACCCGTACTCTTGAGGTCCTAACCCAGAATGATAAGGAGGGATTCACCGAGTTCTTAATCCGTTGGAGGACGGTAAGTACTCAGCTGGTCAGCAAGCCGAGTGAGTCAACCTTGGAGGAAAAATTCGTCAATAATCTCTGCCCAATGTATGCCAACTTACTGAGGTACCAAAACATCAAGACCTTCCAGGATCTACAAATCCTCGGGACACGCATTGAAGACGACCTCCGAAAGGGTGTCTTAGCCAAAACCATCGGTCGAGGCTACCAGGGATCCACATCAACCGGATCTCGCCCTTATGGCTAGACGAACAAGATTGATGAGGTCAACCTCGTTGAACCAACCGCTAAGACAGCTGGGCGCCCCCAGAGAGTGTTAACAAATATAGGGTCAACTTATGCAAGCTCCCTGAAAAAGGCTCATGGACCAAGGGAAGTTACAACCAATCGGACCCACCCCGGATCCGACCGATGCTAAGAATCCACTTCTGGAACCCTAATGCCTACTGTCAGTACCATCAAGGGAAAGGGCATGACACAGAAACCTGCTTCAAACTCAAGCACATCATCCAAGACATGATTGAGAAAGGGGAATTGCCTTTACCCCCGCCGACTAAGCCAAACAACAAAACGAACCCTCTGGGAATCCACGCTATCTCCAACGATGAGCCAACTCTGGACTGCTCACACCTCATCCTGCCAATTGATGACGAGGTGAATGCCTTAGAGGGAGATCCCTCGGACGGGGTATTTGTGTTCAGTGCCGCCACTATGCTCACCATGTTCCAACAGGTTGAGGAAGTCATAGCCAGTCTCTCCGAAACGATCACCCGACTTGACGATGCCTACCGTCGACTTATCTTCAATCCTCCACCACCACGCCCGAGGGAGAGTCCCCCGAGCACCCAAAGCTACCCTCACCAGGATGGATTGCTCCCGCGACCATTCTTTCATGCACCTCACGATAATCACCCTCGCAATAATCAGCCTCACAATAACTACCCTCACAAGAATCACCCCCACAAAAATGTCCCGCACAAAAACTGCCCACCAAGGAATACCCCTCCAAGGTACCCTCGGAATTCGGAAATTAATGGCATCTGGAGAGATGATGTTGAGGATGTCTATATCGTCCCAGAAAAGCAGTCGAAGGAGATCGGTCACCTTACCCGGTCCGGACGCCCTTATCAGAACCCGAACAATCCAACGGTCGTTCCAACAACGAATGACCAAGTTGTCCCGGACATGGACACTCAACCAAAGGCTCCCGAGAATTCGATCCTCAAGCAGCTTCAGAAGGCAAAAGCCGAAATCTCAATTTGGCAACTGATCGCGACATCCTTTGAGCATCGGCAGGCTTTGCTACAATCCTTGGGAAAATTAACTGTGCCCTCCACCTCTTCCCCTGAAGAAATAGTGGCACACATGACAAGGGACGCCCTTAACTTGAACAACGAGGTCGTCTTCTCTGATGAGGATATCCCTCCCTACAGAGCCAATCATAATCTTGCCCTGTACATTACCGTACAATGCCTCAAGAAGAATGTACCCATGGTCCTTGTGGATGACGGGTCCGCAGTGAATGTCATTCCCCTCAAGACGGCTCACAAACTAGGTATCAAGGAAGCTGATTTGGTCCTAACAAATCAAGGAGTACGCGCCTACGACGGCACTCGTCGCAAGGTCGCGGGGCTTATCACTCTAATTGTCTCAACTGGATCACTGGAAAGGCAAACCAGTTTCCAGGTGGTCGATATCGACGCCTCCTTTAATATGCTCCTGGGATGTCCCTGGATCCACGTTGTCAAGGCAGTTACCTCAACTCTCCACCAGAAAATCAGGGTCCCCTTCAACGGGAAAACGATCACAATTCCTGCTTCCCCGATCAAAGCCGTCATGAGAAAGGGAATAGCCTCCCAAGCCATTAAGGAAGATGATAATGAAATGTGGGGATTCCAAGCCGTGAATGCCATAACTGATGAATCAGCATCCTCTAGTTGTGACCCGTTTGCTAACCTCACAGTCAACCGCATTCTGATGCGCCAGGGTTACTTCCCGGGTCTACCCCTCAATCCACTGAAGAGCACCTTGCCTCCCTTGAAACAGGCTAAGGTCCCCAACATTCCCTTCGGACTGGGCTATGAACCTACCGATGAAGATATCCAGGAGATGAACCTCCTAGTTTCGAAGCGCAAAAAGCACGGAGTTATCCTCCATCCCTATCATCGGACGCTTAATGGATACTTTGTCCCCGAGGGAGAGTCCGAGCTCTACCATGGCTTTCCGGAGCCGATTTATGACTCTGTGGCCAAGGCCAAGTACCAGGGTGTGGAAGTCTTCCAAGACTGCTACTTCATCCCCGACAACACCGAAGCCGCTTCAACTGAGTCTAAGCTGCCCTCATGCCTCGATGGACAAGTTGTCACTCTCCTCTTTGGAGAGGATAACATCAAGCAACTCGACTATGAGGACATCATCAACATCGCTTTGAAGGACAACCAATTTGACCCAACCGCCTTGATCTCCGGCACTGACCCGGAGAAAGCTACACAGGGCTGGAGGCAGACCGTCAAGTGGACCGATCGCCAAGGCCGCATTCTCAAGATAACAACTGGAGAAGGCCTAATGTTCAAAGAGGGAAGTGAAGAAGAATCTGGGTCTGAGTCGGAGTCAGAGTCTGTCATAGCTCCTAACACTCCTGATGTCCCAGTCAAGGTCCCCTTCCCATTTGTTTTATCACAAACTCGTGGCTGATTCAGAAGCTGAGTCTACTAGGGTAACCCCCACTCCCATGAAAGGTGACAACCTGGAGCCTGTTCCAGGGACCACCTCCTCTGCTGTGTCGCCTCTGACTAACCATGAGATGTTTGTCCTCTCCGAGCGTTTCGCTCGTGTCAACTTAATGAACGCTAAGTTTGCTTATAACTCGTCTCAATTTAACTGCAATGCGATTCTGAATGACTATGAGGAATTTGACTTGAGTGACTACCCACCTCACCTAGCCAAAGAACTTGACAAAAGGGAAACCAGAACCCCCATCATTGAGGAGACCGAACCCATTAACGTAGGAACCGACAATACACCTCAAGAACTTAGGATAGGAACAACCCTTGACCCCTCGGAAAGACAACAGTTCATTGACCTCCTCCACGAATAAAAAGACGTGTTCGCCTAGTCCTACAGAAATATGCATGGGATTGACAGAGAAATTGCGGAGCACCGGATACCCATTAAGCCCGGAGCTAAACCCGTGAAGCAGAAGCTACGCCGAATGCGTCCTGAATGGGCCCTGAAAATCAAGGAAGAAGTAGACAAACAGGTCAAGGCTGGTTTCATCAAAGTGTCTGAATACTCTGACTGGGTAGCCAACATTGTTCCTGTACCAAAGAAGGACGGAAGAATTGGGGTCTGCGTCGACTTCAGGGATCTGAACAAGGCGAGTCCAAAGGACGACTTCCCTTTGCCACATGTTGACATTCTGGTGGACAATACCGCCGAGCACGCCCTCCTATCATTCATGGACGGGTATGCTGGATACAACCAGATTAAAATGGCTGAGGAAGACATGCACACGACTGCATTCACTACACAGTGAGGTACATATTGCTACACGGTCATGCCTTTCGGTCTCATCAACGCCGGAGCAACCTATCAAAGAACCGCTACCACTCTCCTACATGATATGATGCACAAGGAGGTAGAGGTATATGATGATTACATGATTGTCAAGTCAAGAGAACGGGACGGCCACATCAGCGCCCTTCGAAAATTCTTCGCTCGTCTGCGGAAGTATAACATGAGACTAAATCCTCAGACGTGTGCATTCGGGGTCACCTCCGGAAAACTCTTGGGATATGTCGTCAACAAAAGAGGCATTGAGATTGATCCAACCAAAATCAAAGCCCTTCAACAAATGCCTCGGCCTAAGAACGAGAAGGAGATTCGGGGATTTCTCGGTCAGGTTCAATACATCAGCCGCTTCATTGCCAAGCTCACCATGATTTGTGAACCAATCTTCAAGAAGCTTCGCGCCTCCGATCACACCGATTGGGACGACGATTGTCAAAAAGCCTTCGACAGGATAAAGGAAATCCTATCCAAACCTCATGTCCTCATGCCACCTTAACCAGGGATTCCTTTATCCTTATACCTGACTGTTACCGACACAGCCATGGGAGCAATGCTAGCACAAACAGTCGACGGCGAAGAACGAGCCATCTACTACATCAGCAAAAAGTTCATTGAGTACGAGACGAGGTACACCCAACTGGAGAAGACATGCCTTGCCCTAGTATGGTCGACAAAGAAGCTGCGACATTACATGCTCAGCTACACGGTCCATATCTACTCCAAGATGGACCTAGTCAAATACATCTTCGAAAAACCCGTACTAAACGGAAGGCTGTCTAGGTGGACACTCATGCTGTCCAAGTTTGATCTCAAGTTTGTACCCCTCAAGGTTATCAAGGGAAGAGTAGTCACCGATTTCCTAGCCGAGAATCCCGTCAACGAGGATCCAACGACCGACACATGGTCACTTTCTGACGAAGACATCCTTTGTGCTGACTCCGACGCATGGGACCTATACTTCGATGGTGCATCTAATCTGAGAGGCCTTGGGCTAGGAATCCTTCTAATATCACCAGAGGGAGAACATGTTCCGATCTCAGTCAAACTAGACTTCGCCGTCACCAACAATGCCGCTGAATATGAAGCATGCCTCATCGGCCTACAAGCAGCCATAACACTTGGCATCAAGAGATTGAGGGTCCATGACGATTCCTTGCTCGTCATCAATCAGGTGTCCGGATCATGGAAAATCTGAAGTGACAGCTTAGCTCTCTACCGAGCGAAAATCAATTAAGAGGCCGAGTTCTTCGACCAAGTCGACTACTTCCACTTGCCACGAGAGGAAAATCAATTTGCTGATGCCCTAGCAAAACTTACCGCGCTCGTCAATATACCTGACGACATGACATCGATGCCCCTATGTGTCGGGAGAAGGAGCGAGCCAGCTCACATCTATGCCATCAACAACGACGAGGAAAACCATGCCGAGCCTTGGTACCAAGCCATCCTCAACTACAAAACTAAAAACGAATTCCCTCTCGACTCTGATCAAAGAGGACAAAGAGCCATCCGTTTACTTGCGTCACAATTCGTGATGAACCAAGATCAACTATACAAAAGAACACCCCAAGGGATTCTCCTCCTTTGCATTGACCATTATAAAGCCAAAAAAGTCATGGGAGAGGTCCACGACGGAGAATGTGGCCCTCACATGAGCGCAATGATGCGTACTCGGAAGATCATGCTGCTAGGTTACTACTGGACCACCATGGAAGACGATTGCCATAATTACGTCAAACATTGCCACAATTGCCAAATCTTCGCCAACATACAACACATACCACCATCCCTTTTATACACCATGACGTCACCTGGCCATTCTCGACCTGGGGCATCGACATCATCGGGAAAGTCAACCCAGTAGGCACCAAGGGGCATTGCTTTATCCTCGTCGCCATCGACTACTTCACCAAATGGGTGGAAGCGCAGTCATATGCCGTCTTGACCGCCAAACAAGTGGCCAAGTTCATCTAAAACATCATCTGCCAATCAAGGCTCTCACTTCCGGGCGGAAACTCAGACCTTGCTGGACAATTACAAGATCAAACGACATCGATCATCCCCCTACCATCCGTAAACCAACGGAGTGGTGGAGGCAGCTAACAAAACTCTTGTCACCATTATCAAGAAAATGCAATACAACTATCGCGATTGGCCGAGCAAACTCCCATTCGCACTCTGGGGATATTGAACCTCCATTCGAACACCAACAGGCGCCACACCCTTCTACCTAGCATACGGTATGGAGGCGGTTCAATCGGTAGAGTTAGAGGTCCCTTCTCTATGCATTATGCTGGAAAGTCAAGTCCATGAGGCGGAATGTACCCGTCGAAGGTACGAACAACTCACTCTTCTAGACGAGCGGCGGCTCAACGCCTTGCACATCGTCCAGCTATACCAAAAACGTATACAACGGGCATTCAACAAGAGGGTTAAACCCAGGAACATCCAGGAGGGCGACTTGGTCCTCAAGTCGGTTCGAGCACTACTACCCGTCGATCCGAGGGGAAAATTCAAACCCAACTGGGCCGGGCCGTATTTGGTGAAGAAAATGCTTTCGGGGGGCGCAGTGAGACTCAGTGACCTAGACGGGGAGGATTTTACAAACCCGACCAACCTAGACCAACTCAAGAAATACTACCCTTGAACCATAGCAACCAACGACCTAACCCTAGTTTTACAACTAGCGGCCACCTTAACCCTTTTCAAGTCAAGTTCCTCTACGCGTTCTGATTCGAAATTACATGTTTTATCGAGTCTAAGTTACGGCACCTTGCTCGTTTCGAAAGTCCTTTGATCAATCAAAGGCAACGTCCATTTGCACTAAAACAAATTCACAAAAACCCCTGAACTACGAGCATGGTTTGATTTCACCTCTTCAGGTGGATACGTAGGCAGTCCCTCTTATACATGAGGGATACAACCACAAAATCCAATCAAACATATAAAAACCCCTGAACTACGATCATGGTTTGATTTCACCTTTTCAGGTGGATACGTAGACATTCCTTTCTTACACAAGAAGGATACAACCATCCCCATAATAAAAAAAACATCACCCATATCATCCCCAAAAAAAAAGAAAGGGAAAAACATTCCCTTTCCCCACAAAATACAAAAACTAAGCCTTTCTCCCTTCCCACAAAAATCCTACTTTCCCAAGTGCAAATGTTTAGGATGATTCCAGTCGAATTGCCTTTTCAAAATGGATAAAAGAAACAAGCGTTCACAATTCCGACACGAGCAATCCTCTTATTTAATTAATAATGGGAGGTGATGCGTGTCTTTTATATGATGTTTTACATCCCATTTTACACGCATTTCAGAGCTCATTCATGTAGTTTATGCTGCCATTTCCCCTATTTCCGTCTACTTTCGTGTTTTTGTACATTATTGCAGAAATGTGAAGAATCCAGCGGAAATCGAGCTAAATCCGTCCCCGAGTATCCTGCATTGCATTTGACGTAAAGTATTCGCTTAAGGAATGAGCTTGGTGCGCAATCCAAGGCCCAAAAGACAAATCCACGAGATTATAGAAGTCAAGTATCAGCTCAAGCAGTCGATCGACCACTACCATCAGTCGATCGACCAACCTGCGGGTTCCAGAAGCTATTGTGCACAGAAGAGCAGTCGATCGACCGCCATGCTTAGTCGATCGACCAAGCTGCTATCCCAGACGAGAATTAAAAGACCGAGGAAGCGCAAGCCCATTGAGTTTAGGTTTTGATAATAAGTGTTACGTATGTTTGCTATATAACGTAACTTAGAACACCAGTTTGAGGGATCCGATTTTTATCTAAGTTTTACACAGTAACATTCAGTTTTTATTAGGGTTCGGAATATTGTTTTAGCATTGGAATTTCGTTCTTATTCTTAATCATTCCTCTGCAATCTCGGTATTCTTCTGCCTTATTTGGATTCACTCTTATTTCGTTATTAGTATAGAATTGCTAGTTAGGTTCCCGAAACCGTTTTATCGCTTTATGTTAATTGTTTGTTCTACTATTTTTAGCATGAATTCAGTAGTCTTTATCGTCAATATTATTGTTATTTTTGCCATAGCCATGAGTAGCTAAATCAATTGTGCTAGGATGTAGGGGAATTATGGCGTAGGCGGCGTAGTATTAATTTGGACTGAAATCGTGTGTCAGTCGATCGACTGCCATACCTGGTCGATCGACTGACCACGTGAGGTTACCTTTCGTTTTAATTGATTTTAATGTTGTATTTAACGAATCGAATGCATGCGACCAGTTAGATGCTTAATTTATGACTGACCCATTAGATCGAAAGATAGGGAAAGTTGTTAGATCACCAATTAAAATGACTAAACTGTGTTGAAATCGAAAGATAGATAAAGTTTAGATTATTAGTCACTTTTCAGGATGAGAGTCAGTATTAGTGATATTAGGGACTTATAGCGAGATCGAAAGATGCTATCTGTTAAGAGTGGACCGAGAGGACCTCTTGTTTTCCCACCTCACATGTGTTCGATTTGGACCTGCTTAGTATGCTGCCGCCGAAGCTATAACGAACCGACCATCCTAGTACCCCTTCTTTATCTATTTTAATCCGTTTATTTAGTTTACTGTTTTTATTCTTCTTAGCTATAGACCAAATCAATTCAACCCCCACCTTATTGTTACCTTAGACCGAATTTAAACAACTAGAAATTACATTCGCCTCCTTGTGGTTCGACCCTGTTACCACTAGCCTAGGTTAGTCTTAATAGGAAATTATAAATCTTATTTTTGGTACTCACAACGACGAGTATCAAATTTTGGCGCCGTTGCCGGGGAGGCAATTGTTCTAATTTTTAGTTGTTTTAATTTAGTCTTTCTTTAGTTTAAGGGACTTCCTCTCCTTAAACTTTTCTTATATTCTGTTTGTATTTTCTTCTTATGCGCAGGTCACAAGGTGGTGAACTAGTACCATTAAATCCTGAGATCGAGAAATCCTTGCGCGAGTTGAGACGATCACAAAAGGGTATTACCGACAGAGGAAGAGCTGAGTACTCTGTCAAGCTACTACGAGAACGCTTTGTTCGAAGGAGATCCACCTACATCTCCTGCTTCAATTTCTTCACCTGAGACAGTTACTTCTCCAGAAATCCCAGTCATGGCTGAAGAAGCAACCATTGCTAGTCACTCAGAGCCTACAGCTGCGAATCTCTACAAAGGATTCGAACTACCTGGGGAGGCGAGAAAATTTGAGCCAAAGCCTTCCTATATTAACCTGGTTGAGAGAAACCGATTCGGGGAGCCGCAAATGAAGATGCAGCCAAGCACATGGAGATTTTTATTGATTATTGCTGCTCTATACCCCCCCGCCGGTGTAACCCAAGACCGGATCAAGGAGACCATGTTCATTTTCTCCTTTCGTGATCTTTGCAAGGGAGTGGTATAGAGATCCTGGGACCGAGCCGCCCATGGGATCACCGACTAGAACTCCTTAGCCCTGGCATTCTACAAAAAGTACTTCTCTGCCTCGAAGACGAATGCCATTAGAGCTCAGATCACGAGCTTTAAACAAGGGCCTGATGAGAACTTTCATGAACCATGGGTTCGTTTCAAGAAACTGGTGCGAACCATACCGCACCATGGGTTCGAAAAATGGAGTCTTTGCAACCAGTTCTATAATGAGTCGATGACGATCGAGGGCTATTTTGGATCTGCGACCAATGGCCGATTTTTGAGAACATGGGAGAGACTAAGAGGTGGAAGATCATCGATGATTTGGCCACTCATAAGGCTGAATATGGGAATTCGAGAGGAAACCAGGAGGAGAGCTGAATCTTCCTCTGTTCTTCGCACTCAAGCTCTAATTGCAAGGTTTGACAAATATGAGTTGGGAGGAGCTTTTAAAGGAGGGATGTACCATGTTACGCTGTTTCAGACGGTCCTTTCGTCTGCAGAAGATGTGGAGCTGAGGGGCATGTCTCAGAGAATTGTTCTGTCCCCTTTGAGTCTTGTGCTGCCTTTCAACACTATAGGTAGACAAACACGTACTATGAGCCGAATGTCCACCCCAACGTGAGGTGGAGTAGCCAGAATGTCCTAAATCCGACTCAACCTCCACAACAGCAGCAGCAGCAAACATATATGCCCCCTCACAAACAACCATATCAAAAACCTTCGTATATTCCTCAGCAGCAGCAACAATCCCAAAATTCTGAGTTCACCGAGTTGAAGAACTTATTGCTGAAGGAGTCCCAAGCTAGAGAGGCCGGGATGAAGATGCTAGAGAGCCAAATTGCTCAATTGGCTAGTAAGAGTACCACTCGAGCTCCCGGACACTTACCGACTCAAACTGATGAGAAAGAGACCCTAAATGCCATAACTTTGAGGAGTGGGTCTACCCTGGAGGGGCCTGCTATGGTCGAGGATGCCACTGCGAAAGATGAGGCAAAACCGAGTCAAAACAAAGCTGGAACGAGCAAAGGAAAGAAAAAGGCGTCTACCAGGTATATCAATCGATCGACTGACATACCCGGTCGATCGACTGAAGTGCGGGTTACAGAAGCTTCTGGTCCTGTTCATCTCAGTCGATCGACTGACATCACTGGTCGATCGACTGAGATCGCTGCTGATAGTGAGATTTTTCGTCCTCCGATGCCCGACAACTTGAGGGATCATTTGTTTCGAGGCACGTCAGTCCCGAAAATATTGGGGAAAGACCCGAGTGCTGATGGGTTAGTCCCGGCTCCGAAGTGCGACCCGATGTCGATCAATGGTTCACATTTGAGACGGTCTGAAGAGGGTTCAAGCTTCAACAAGGAGAAAGTAGTGGACTTCCAGCCTAAGTCCACGGATACCGGCATGCGCGATTTAGAGGAGAGGGCTAAGCTACTTCTTACAGCCCCATATCCGGAAAGACTAGTGCCGACGAAGGAACAGGTATCTTTCAATAAATTTGAAAAAGTTATTCGTAGCTTGAATGTACAAGTACCGTTCCTTGAGTTAGTTAATCAAGTGCCTGCCTATACTAAATTCATGAAACAACTCTTGTCTAAGAAAAAGTCACTTGAAAATGTGCATACTGTCGCATTAACCAAAGAGTCATGCTCTTATTTGTCTCACACTGCACCCCATAAGCTAGAGGACCCGGGTAGCTTTTCTGTTCCTTGCAATATAGGTACCTTCTCTATTGAGAAGGCATTATGTGACTTAGGAGCTAGTATAAGTGTCATGCCCCTGAGTCTTGCTAGGAAGCTCAAATTGACTAGGTTCGCAGTGACAGATATGACAGTACAGATGGCTGACCGATCTGCGGTCCAGCCAATAAGAGTCTTAGAGGACATCCCCGTCCAAATCGGGAAGTTTTTCTTCCCCGTCGACTTCGTTGTACTTGACATGCCTGAGGATGCCCATATTCCCATTATTTTGGGTAGGCCATTTCTGCACACTGCTGGTGCAGTCATAGATGTTGGTCTAGGAACCTTCACTTTTAAAGTAGGCAAGCATTCTATTGTCTTTGCCCAACCTGCTAAGAAGAAGGACCCCATGTGGCCTGTGACTTGTAACACGGTTTCTGACAAGAAATCTTACTTTGTCCTTCCTGATATGCCTATCTCTATTCCTGTCGTAACCCCTCCGCCCCAGATTGGGAGCAAATTGGAGGAAGATATGTCTATTTCTGATATTGCAGGAGCTGGTTTGGGGAAGGAAGAGCTGCAAGTCACTCTAGCTGCGAAGAAGCCAATCATTTCACGAGGAGGTCTTGGTTGCCTTAGCTATGCCACCGATGAGGAAGTTGATGACGAACCGGTCAAGGCAAGAAAGTCCGATTTGGATTCTGACGAGTCTGAAGAGGTCATTGACTGGGGAGATGATGAAAGTGTTGATCCGTTGAGCCATACGGACGTGGAAGCTAAGAAGGGTGCAGCTGAGAAGATAAGCACCGTTGAGGCTACCTCTAGTAGCCAGAAGCCAACGAAGTGGGCCATTCCGTGGCCGTTCTTGATCAACTACTAGTTGATCGCATGTTTTCCAAACATTTTATTTACTTTTGTTAGACACTTTTTATTGCTTTTGTGTGCGCAAAACTTCGCATTTTATTTTGCTTGCTTAGGATTTTATACGCTTTAGACTTTATTTTGGGTTTTGCACAATTTTGGGCGCGTATTATTGTGCATTTGCAGGTTTTTAGACCTCTTTAGCTCAAGTAATTGAGCAAATACGAAGAAATAAGAAGTTACAGCAGTATCTTCAGTCGATCGACTGGGCTATTTAGTCGATCGACTGGTCTGCAGGTTCCAGGAGCTACCGTTCGTTTCACCTCGGTCGATCGACTGAGTGATGTGGTCGATCGACCGGCTTGCACCGTTGTACCTGTTTACGACCTCTCTCCTGCTATGTTTGGTCGATTTGCGGAATTGAGGGAGTTTTCTACTCCACTTTATCTTCCGTCATTTTATTTATTTCTTCTTTTCTCAATTATGCACATAATACCGCTTCATTATTGTCTTTCTCGATTTTATGCGTGGTACTTTGTTTGTCTTTTCAGGTACTTATTAGTAGCACTGCTGGCTACTGAAACCTCCTAGCTCATGCTGGTTTGGGGAGGTTTCCTTTGCTGCGCTTAAAGTCTTGTGAGTTCCCGATTTCCACTTCATGTCATTTTTATTTGTTTACTTTCTCGCAAATTCCCATTTCTCTTTTCTTCATTACATGATTTTGCACAATGGGGACATTGTGCGATTTGGTTTGGGGAAGGGTTTTGCGTCGCATATCATTTGCTTGCATTCACGTTTACATTCTGTTTTGCATTGTTCATTTCATTTTATATGTATACGAAAAAAATCCAAAAAAACTGAAAAATTTCAAAAAATTCAAATAAAATGCACGTTTATTTTAGCATATAGGTTGAGTCGGAACGGTAGTATTTCAAGGATGACATTGCATTTGCACCTATTTTGCCTAAGCCTTGCTTGATTAACATGTTATTAGTAGAATCATATAAGTGCATATCTACGAGTTTTCATTAAATTTCTTGCTGAACTTGAGACTTGACTTTGAAAATTGGCAAACTACATCATATTTCTAAGATTTAGAGCCTATAACTGGTGACATCTATGACCAGTTTATCTAGGATGTGAGTAGTACTCCTTATGAGGCATGTTACATAAATGTGCATAAATATGAACTTAGTCTGCTTAATACCTGTATGCATTCGGTTTGTGGTTTGTTGACACATGTGGTAGAGGTTTCCCTTTATTCATTTTGCCCATGAACTCCACACTGCCAAAAATATCCTTTTTGTCCCATTTACTACATCCTACATACATTTAGCCTGTCCTTTGTCAAGCTAGTAGTCTTAGTTGTTGGGATTGTTACTTCGTTTTTGGTGGTAAATGCTCTTATTGAGATTTAGTTGGGAAAATGAAATGAAGGAGGAAAGAAACAAAGTTGAAAAAAAAAGGAAAAGAAGAAAAAACAAAATTATTCAAAAAGAGAAAAAGAGGTTCTGTACTGTTGAAGCGGTCGATCGACTGGCATCATAGGTCGATCGACTGAGGTTCGAGAGAAAGAAAAGAAATCAAATTCGCATAATTCAAATCCTTATCTTTTGGCGATTTTTGCTCCCATGTTGCATTAGTATCTTATGGGGAGTTGGTTGATTACTGTTATTTTGGAGATTGTGAGATTTGTGCTTGCTATAGCACCGTTTCATTTGAGTTTTGAGCAAGAAGTTGGATGTTGTCATATGGTTCCGTTTTGGTACTAGCTTGATCACCTGTACCTCCACTTTTCCATAAATGTTTTGCCTCTTCTTACCCATACCTCACATATCCCATATATACCTCGGCATGTGTCATGGTCATTTGTTGGTTGGAATGCATATGTACGGTTGTAGAGATTGTTTTCATATTATATTGCAGGCATGTTCTTATAGGTCGTAGTTAGGTGAGTGTCACTACAAATGAATTTTTTCTATCTTTACATTATTCACCTGTGCTTATTTGAGTGATATGAGCAATCCGTGAGAGTCCAATTTGATAAGTCTCTACATTTGACGGTTCAGTAGTTTTTAACGACTCCATAACTCGTTTGCGTGATTCATTTGCTAATTGATTGTTGGTTGTGCATTAAATTGGTTTAGGCTTTACATGTTGCAATTCGCTCTGAGATTGAACTCGTTCCATTAGGTCATTAGATCGAGTCTAGTTCTTGCTTGAGGACAAGCAAGGGTTTGGTTTGGGGAAGTTGGATGCGTGTCTTTTATATGATATTTTACATCCCATTTTACACGCATTTCAGAGCTCATTCATGTAGTTTATGCTGCCATTTCCCCTATTTCCGTCTACTTTCGTGTTTTTGTACATTATTGCAGAAATGTGAAGAATCCAGCGGAAATTGAGCTAAATCCGTCCCCGAGTATCCTGCATTGCATTTGACGTAAAGTATTCGCTTAAGGAACGAGCTTGGTGCGCAATCCAAGGCCCAAAAGACAAATCCACGAGATTATAGAAGTCAAGTATCAGCTCAAGCAGTCGATCGACCACTACCATCAGTCGATCGACCAACCTGCGGGTTCCAGAAGCTACTGTGCACTGAAGAGCAGTCGATCGACCGCCATGCTTAGTCGATCGACCAAGCTGCTATCCCAGACGAGAATTAAAAGACCGAGTAAGCGCAAGCCTATTGAGTTTAGGTTTTGATAATAAGTGTTACGTATGTTTGCTATATAACGTAACTTAGAACACCAGTTTGAGGGATCCGATTTTTATCTAAGTTTTACACAGTAACATTCAGTTTTTATTAGGGTTCGGAATATTGTTTTAGCATTGGAATTTCGTTCTTATTCTTAATCATTCCTCTGCAATCTCGGTATTCTTCTGCCTTATTTGAATTCACTCTTATTTCGTTATTAGTATAGAATTGCTAGTTAGGTTCCCGAAACCGTTTTATCGCTTTATGTTAATTGTTTGTTCTACTATTTTTAGCATGAATTCAGTAGTCTTTATCGTCAATATTATTGTTATTTTTGCCATAGCCATGAGTAGCTAAATCAATTGTGCTAGGATGGAGGGTAATTATGGCGTAGGCGGCGTAGTATTAATTTGGACTGAAATCGCGTGTCAGTCGATCGATTGCCATACCTGGTCGATCGACTGACCACGTGAGGTTACCTTTCGTTTTAATTGATTTTAATGTTGTATTTAACGAATCGAATGCATGCGACCAGTTAGATGCTTAATTTATGACTGACCCATTAGATCGAAAGATAGGGAAAGTTGTTAGATCACCAATTAAAATGACTAAACTGTGCTGAGATCGAAAGATAGGTAAATTTTAGATTATTAGTCACTTTTCAGGACGAGAGTCAGTATTAGTGATATTAGGGACTTATAGCGAGATCGAAAGATGCTATCTGTTAAGAGTGGACCGAGAGGATCTCTTGTTTTCCCGCCTCACATGTGTTCGATTTGGACCTGCTTAGTATGCTGTCGCCGAAGCTATAACGAACCGACCATCCTAGTACCCCTTCTTTATCTATTTTAATCCGTTTATTTAGTTTAATGTTTTTATTCTTCTTAGCTATAGACCAAATCAATTCAACCCCCACCTTATTGTTACCTTAGACCGAATTTAAACAACTAGAAATTACATTCGCCTCCTTGTGGTTCGACCCTGTTACCACTAGCCTAGGTTAGTCTTAATAAGAAATTATAAATCTTATTTTTGGTACTCACGACGACGGGTATCAGGAGGGATTACAATTTCAACAACAAATAAAGCTCGACGAGTCTACAACTTGTCAAAGCTAAGGTGTCGACTAAAACACCTCACATAATAAAACTAGCACAAAACATAGCTAGTACAACATAATAAAAACTCACAACACTAATACAACATAATAATAAAGTGGGTAATGAAGTTCTTCACTCTTCCATTCTACCCTTGCCTTTTTCCCTCGGGGTACATCTTCCCCTTGTTCTTCTTGTTGGCCCGCTTAGCATGGATTTCCTCTTCGGAACGGATCCTCAACGGATCTACAACGGCAACGGCCTCCGGTCTAGTGCAAGACCCCATGTTCGGCCCAAAACGAGCCCACGCACGGCCCACTACATTTTTGGGACCCGAGCTTCTCCTCTTTGGTGGTCTCATCACATCCGGGCTAACTCCATCAACATAATCCTTAAAGAAGGCACGGTTGGCCTTGCCAACCTCTCGATACTTCAAGTCGACAACCTCGTCCTTACGAAATTTGGACCTCTCTTCCAAGGACGGAGCTCTTGACCACTTGACATAAGCGGGAGTCACCCATGTCGTGGCAATGGGGTTTGGTACCTCACAAAGCGGCCGTGTGGCCCATCATCTTTCAAAGACCTCCACAAGCTCGGAGTATCGAAAAACATTCTCTTTGACAAGGGTATCTTGAGCGGGCACCTTTTGTTGACGCCCCATTTGCCTCATGAGCCTTTCGGGATAGATGAAGGAAGCAACCTTCAAACCCACCGCCATCAAAGAACGAGGACTAGCACCTGAAGCGAGCAACCCCGTGAAGGACCTCTCTCCTCCGACAATCTCGCGGCCCAATAAGCCTCGGTGGAAGCAAAGCTATCCGAGTATAATTTCTTCCTCATGGTAAGGTGACGGAGGGAATAAGAAGAAGAATCAACCGGAGTCTCTACATACCTTAGCCTCTCCAATAGCCACACTTGGAGGATCCTTGGGGACACAAATGAAGGAGCTTCTCCGAAAGAGCCTTCCTTGTCCAAAGCTTGGGTAATCTCGCCAAGCACCAACCATGATGGATCTCTACCATGCTCCATTTTCTCAACTACATGAACAAGGGTCATCCTACCATAGCATTTTGGCCCCTCCTTCTTTAAAGCATCAACAAAGAGGTATACATGGACAAGGCAAAAGGCAAGAGCCCTTCTCCTAAACACCTCCGAGACATTGGTATCCAATCGGTTTGAGAAAATGTTGATGAGAGCCAACATATCTACACCATGTGGAGCAAGAAGGAAGTTGACTTTACTTGTCGATAAGCCCAACATTGAACGGAATTTCTCCTTATAGCATAACCGAGTCGGAGGAAGCACCGGAACACAACCCGGCCACCCACCAATGGCTCCAACTTCTACGGCTAGTGGACAAATTTTACCTTTCGGGAAAACGAAAATATGGTGTTTTGAATCCCAAAACGGAGAACATGCTTTGAGAAATGAGGATTGCACCTTGACTTGACGGAGCACCAACAATTGACCAACTCCCATGCAAATGAGTTGATACTTTTCGAGAGGCGACAAATCCCGGCACCATTGTCGCAACGCATTCTCGAAGGCATCCATGAAATATTTTTGTTGAAGAAGAAGAAGAAGTTTTGTAGAGCTGTTTTCGTGTTTCGGATGATGAAACAATGAAGCACAAACATCACTATTTATACAAAACAATCAGCGCGTTTTTCAGAAAAAAGGGAGAGCTGCTTCCTATCTCCAAGCAGCTCGCGCCTCTTTGGGCATGTTCTCAGGATTCCCACCTTGAATTGTCCCTTTCAAGTTGTGTTTTCTTCTGACACCTCAAACCTCCCGCCAGAATGCTCGCGCCTCTTCGGGACGGTCCAGGACATTTTGTGTTTCCTCACACTCACATTTCCTTATTTTCGCGTTTTACGAAATCCGACACGGTTTCCATGACGCAGCTTTAAACATACGGTTTTTTTTTCTTTTTTTTTTAAAAAAAGGGGGGAAGGGCTAGTCGCCCCGATCTGCGACGGATCGTTTCCATGTCAGTCGAAATTCCGAAAAAAAATTCGCTTTTTTGCATTTTTCCCAGCAAAAATAAAAATCAAAAATCGATAGCACGACATCAGTTTTCCTCAAAATTACAAGCACTCATAAATTCGAGTCTTGATCTCACAAAAATCAAATCAAATACACTCGTAAAAATGTTTTCTAAAAATTCATCCCTGACGGTTTGAGTTTGAATTTCTTCGAGTCACTAATCAATTTCAATAATTCCGACGCAATTTAATTCAAGACACGAGTTAGTTGCTCAATTTTCAATTCTATTCCTTTTGAGAAGTCCAAACGTGATGACTTGTCGCGGAATTTTCAAAAATATCAGTTCAAATTTCAAATTTAACTTCAAGTCATCTTGGTTAAATTTTGTTTTCAATCAAATGCTTTTACGTGTTTACGTTTATGCATACGTGCTACCTGTTGCCTGTTTCTCTACACTAACGATGCAGGAACCGGTGCAAAGCAAAAGGAGAATTGACAGCCGATAACGCTTCTCCGAAACACAACACAAAAAGCCAAAAAATCACAAAATGAACCACAATCCAAAAACACATATATACAAACCGCCTCACGCAAAATTTAAATATGTACAAACAAGAGTCCAACACACGGACAAACTACTACAACTACTCAGCGGCTACTGTCGGACCAGCCCCGGTCTCACGAGAAGTCGCAGCCAAGGCAGACACTACCACCTGCTCAGACTCCCGCTCCGGAGAACTCTCCAGCATCTCGTGCTCCATCTCGACATGAAGCTCCTCCGCTGCAGCCAAATGAGCCTTGAGAGAGGCAATCTCCGCGTCTTGGCTCATAGCTCGTCCTCACGACGCCTCAGCTCCTGGTCTCAGCGGGTGATCCCCAACCCCTGGGCCTCAATCGTCGACCTGGCTGTATCCAACTCAGCACAGACCCGAGCAAGCTACGCCGGATCCGCAGTACCCTACAAAACACAATACAGATCGTCAGGATCTAAAAACGTGAAATACAACACAAAATACACAAAAACAACACACAAAAAGTACCTAAGAAAGCCGAGCCTCCCTCGCAGCCAGGTCACCAGCAAGCGCCCTCCAGCAGTTAGCCATCCGCTACAGAGCCTGATGAATAATGGTCGTCACCTACAGCCAAAAAGGTCCTTCAATACAATGCAAGGCAAAATATAAATGAGGAAAATGTTCAGATCGAGAACTCACCCTCAGAACGACCAATCTCCACTCCATGCCAACGTCGGTCACCTCAGCAACCGCAGGCTCTGGTAAGCGCAGCTGTAGCTCCTCGCCACCCGGCCCCTGAAAGGTGGTCTTCGCCGGGAAAACTAGGGGTTGAGTCCTTATCAGCCTGTCGACTCCCTACAGTTTGGATCCGTATCAAAAATAACAAACCTTCCTATCAAAAGGGACAACGAAAACAAAAGAACAGAGGAAAACATACCTCGATCGGGTACCAGGCAAGCCTCAACAACCGGAAGGTGTCGTAGTCAACGTCTCGTAGCAACAGCTCCTCACCACCCTGACCGTGAAGGTGCTCCTCAACCTCCTCGGGGGTCGACTCCTGGAACAACACCCTAGGCGGGTCGACCGGTACAACAAAGATCTCAGTAAGGCATTGACGGGCTAAACGCTCGCCCAAGTACCAAACCGGCTCGATCGCCGTCTCCAAGTACAAGCGCTGGGAGCTGCGAGGTCGCAGACGCTCCCTGAGGCCGGCACCTCCGTGTAGTGCTCATAAGGCCACCCGACAAACTGCATTCAAGACAAAGCTACTCAATCGAGTGAGGGCTTTCTAAGCTACCTAGTAATCCTATCTCTATCTATTTATTTCTATAAAGAAGGAGTAAGGAACAACAACTTACGTCAGCAACTCGAAGGGCGTTAACACGACGCCTGCAGTCCTCGTAAGTCGACTTAGTCGACTTCTTCCGAGCCACCGTCCAACCCCTCACAGCAGGGTTGGTCAAAGGGACACCGCCTGTAGTCCCCGAACGCAGAGGGACGAAGTAAGCATACAACCAAGCCTGTAATCAAACACAGCAAACACGAATCAGCCAATCTCTCAAAAATTGCCAAAATCAAAATAAAAAAAATCAAAATCAAAATCAAAACTACAAAAAAAACGCTCGTACCTCCAAGATGAGGCCGGGACCAACCAAGTCAGGGGCACTACCCTCCCCCATTGCCTCCGGACGCACCGACGCGTGCATGTACCTGGTAAAACTCGCCAAAGCCAGCGTAACCCAGTCAAACTGACCCAAAGTGTCAAGGTCAGCAAGGAGAGGAAGTACCTTGGTCGACAAGCGCTCACCCTTGTCACCAAAGTACGTGGCACCCAAGAAGTACCACAACCACAACCGCGCCTCCTGCGCATCAGCTCTAGCCTCAGCCTCCGGATAAGCCAACGGCGCCGGGACAGCACCCGCCACTCTCCCTCTGAAGTGGTCTCTCACATACGAACTCGCGATCAGGTACGGAGTAACGTCAGAAGGCTCAGGCAAAACAGTACATATCAGACGAGTAACCGCAGGAGAAGACACCCTCTCCGGTGTCTCTGTAAACTCAACAGGCGTCTCGCCGCAAGGGAGGCCGGATATCATGGCGAAATCCTCTAAGGTCACACCGACCGCCCCAAACTCCAGGTGAAACGACGACGTCGTATCCCAGTACCGATCCAACATGGCACGGATCAGACACAGGTTCGACCTAATCGAAGACCTGCGAATATCCCGCCAAGCGGCCACCAACGACCCAAAAGCCGACCTCTCTCTCAACGCCAGTATCCCCAACAACGGGCTCCTCACGCTCCTCAACGGCCCTCTCGGCCCCAGCAATCTCCTCAAGGGGCCCCTCCTCCTCCTCGAAGGGTCCTCCACTATCGCGGCAGGTGCACTAACCGGAGTGCTAACCGGCCCCGTCTGAAACAACTCCTCGAAGGTCGCAGCAAGGGACCCAGCCTGTCCCGAACACTCTCCTGCAAACAAAGAATGTCAGCCGAAATTTCGGCATTACGACGGCGTAAATGGACAAATCCAAAAAAAAAATCAATCAAAAAAACCCGCAAAGCAGAACAAGGGCAATCCCGCCCAAACCCAACCAAACAAAACAATTTACAAAAACGCACAAAAAAAATGACTCGCCCTTCTTTTCAAGCAAAAGACGAGTCAAAACAATCACAACAAAAGCGGCACCCCAAGACCCATACAAGGTCCGCCAACAAACCAAAATACATTCCCGATACATTGGGGTATCTTTCTACGGCTCGAAAAGGCAATTTCTACGCCAATTTGAGCGCAAACCGGTCAAAAATTCAAAATACGACCACAATGAGGCAACGTGATTTTATCACGCCTCAAAGCGACCTAAACTACCAATGAGGTCCATTTCAAGGCAAACTGACTCAATTCAAGCTCAAACAGGCGCTTATTCTGTCAGACGTAAGACCGTCCCAAAAGGCAAAAATTCCAATTTTGCCCACAATACCCCAACAAAGGTCCATAATAGCAAATACGGTCTTTCCCGGCTACAATGAAACCTAGTGGGACCCATTACCCAAGCAAATAAACTTGGCATTGTGAGATGAGACGGTTTCTCCACCTCACTCACGTTTTCAAGCATAGGGAGCGGGAACGGGGACCAAAATGCAAACTAAACGCACCCTTATACTCCTAAACAGGTTTCTAACCTAATGCAATCATCAATTTCACTCAAAATGGGCTCAATCAAAAACGCCCAAATCGATTTTCAAGGGTAAACATTTCCCCCTAATTCAATTTATCAAAAAGACCAACAAATTCAAAGGGATTCAAGAGGAAATACATACCTTGAGATGACATTGTTGATAATGGCACGAATGGAAGCAAGCTAGAGATCAACAATGGCGGTTTTTAGTTTGTTTTGTCGAAAGATTGAAGACGAAGTGAGAATGGTATGCGAACTATTCTCGCGTCTTTTACAGAAAAATTGGGAAGCTCGCTTACCTCGCCAGGTTGCTCGCGCCTCAATGGGGTGCTCCCTGCTCTTTTAACGAAATTTTGGGCCTTAGCCCAATTTCCCCATAACAAAATTCAAATTTCCAATGACGACATTAAGGACCGTTGATGCGTGTATTTTATATAAGGTTTTTACCTCATTTTTACACGCATTTCTGTACTATTTACGTGGCATCTAGCTACAAATACCCCCAAATAATCTACTTTGGTTCGTTTTGTGTAAATTGCAGGAATATACCAAAGAGGAGATAAATCGAGCCTAAACTCGTCCCATTTGCATGCATTTATGGAGAACAAGGAGCCGGAGCTTCGAATCTATCACTTTGAAGACGCGTGAGCTGGTTTCGGAAGGTGTCTTAGTGCTTAATCGTGCTGAAATAGCTCGATCGACTACTTTTCTAGTCGATCGAATGCTTTATATACTGAAGGTTACTCGATCGAGCAGTTCCAGTATCCAATCGAGAAGGCAATACAAGGAGTTACTCGATCGAGTAGTTTATTTCCACTCGATCGAAGGGTTTGTCGCTTAGTTGCTCAATCGAGTGGTTTATTTCCACTCGATCAAGTGGTTTGGCCCGTATAATAGTTTTTCCGCCTAATTTCGTATGGGCTTTTGTAATTAAGCTTTGGATTAGCTCTAAGGGGGAGATTTTCGTATGCTACTAAATAGAGTAGACTGCGTAACTCTTCCTCATTGATTATTCACTTCTGCTTTATCTTTTTCTACTGCTTCTTCATTTCACTCTTCTTCTACTCCTTTCTACTCGGATTCGGATTTGTAATTGGTATTATTTCTCCTTTTTATTCCTTAATCGCAATTATCATTTTGTTTCTATCTTTCTCTTATTGCTTTTATTACTGTTTATTTGATTCTTCATTTTCATAATTATTATGTTTAATTCTTGTTATCTATATAGTATTATTGTTGATTCGATAGTAATGTGTAGCTAATTCCCTTTCGCTAAGACTAGGGAATCCATGATTATGAAGGACTAGTAATTGCCATGTTAGGTCTTGTGCTTGTGTGGTCTCTGTTGTTAATCGCTGCATTTAATTGTTTCTGTCTAATTGTGTCGACGCAATTAGTCATTTTATCATAGTAAACCTTGACCTAGACCGGAAGGTTGGAAAGGGCGAGACTTGTAGCGAACATTAGGGCACCGTAGTGAGGGCGTAAGCTAAGCTATTTGTGCTTTAGGGCGAATTGAGACCGGAAGGAGATATTCACTGCTCCTCAGACTATACTTGCATTGACCTGAGAACTAGATTGCTTGACTGAATGATCATGGTGAACCGACTGTTTTAGCTGCTTTCTATATTTTTGCTTGATCTTTATTCTCTTGCTTTTCCTCTCTTCCTCGGTCTTTTTAGTTTAAAACAATCAAATACAACCCCCAAAATTCGTTACCGTGACGAACTTAGACGAAGCTGACATTTTTCCATCTTCCTGTGGAGATCGGCCCGACTTCCCTAGCTATATTAGTTAGAGCCAGTTGGTTATTTTTTATAGGTATACGACTGCCCTGTCAACCGTCATTTTTCAAATACAAAAACAAATAGTGAAACCAAATTCACTATTTCCCTTCAAATTTCGAGCAAACGGCGATTTAAACCGCCATTTTTCAAATACAAAAGCGAATAGTGAAAATTCAAATTCACTATTTCTTTAAATTTCAACGACGGCAATTAAAACCGTCAATTTTAAAATAATGGTGAAAATTCAAATTCACTATTTTTTCAAATTTCAAACGACGGCAACTAAAACCGTCATTTTCAAAATAATAGTGGAAATTCATATTTCACTATTTTCACCACACATGTCAACGGCGGCAACATAAACCGTCACTTCAAAAGCAATAGTGAAGATTCAAAATTCACTATTTCCTTCACATGTCAACGGCGGCAACATAAACCATCACTCCAAACGTAATAGTGAAAAATTAAAATTCGCTATTCCTTCAAATGTCAACAGGAGGTTCCCTCGCGGAACCCGCTTATTTCAAAAATAACAGTAGTGAAAATTCAAATTCACTATTTCCACGGCGGCATCATGAGTCCGCTACTTTCAAAACAAGCCCATCCGATGCGGCTATTCTCACAGTCAATTAACCGACTGCCCTATGGTTGTCGCGCCTTACTACACATCGTGGCTGGCGAGACCTCCTCATATACGTCCCATGGGTGGCGAGACTTACTACGCATCGCGGCTGGCGAGCCCTCCTCATATACGCCCCATGGCTGGCGAGCCTTACTATGCATCGCGGCTGGTGAGCCCTCCTCATATACGCCCCATGGCTGGCGAGCCTTACTAAGCATCGCGGCTGGCGAGCACTCCTCATGTACGCACCACAGTTGGCGAGCCTTTGTCCGCAAACGTGCGAGGACATATCCTAAGATGCCTCAGGTATGACTCCTACTTATAGCTGGCGAGCCTTTGTATGGATAGTCGACAGACTCTAAACTGTTCCCGACGATAGGTCCTTGGCTCGTTTCCTCGAGTCGCCTTGGCGTCGCCCTTCCCGACGGCAGGTCCTTGGACCGAATCCTTTCAAGCCACCTTGACGTCGCTTGGGTCTCCAGGTTGAATCTTCGATTGACCTGGGGGCTCTACTTTGACTTTCGCCCTGTCCAAGCCTCAGTCAAAGTGGGGGCTCTGTAGATACCCAGTATCTGCTGAGACTCCAACAAACACCCGATGATTATCGGACTATAACATGCTTTGGAATCGCGGCGTTTGATCGACAAATCGTGTACAACTTTATGTCGGAAAACTTAAAACGATTTCGAAAATAAAACATTTCAAAACTTTTCGAAAGTACCTGGAGTGTTTAATGCACGACGATGGGATCGCAATGACACTAACTAGAGTCAAAACCGTCACCGGACCAAAAACCGACTCAAAATTCAAATCCCGACTCCAACAACGAGTCAAACCGAGTCAAACACAAAAAACAAACCTTTCAAAACCTTCTATACTAAGATTTCCCGGATTCATGAATGGTCAAGCAACAAACATGTGAATACAAATCCTAGGATAGAACAAATTATGATTGCATTTGTGTGAAAGTGACAGGACAACTCGAAGACCCGCGACGTGGCTCGCGCCTCTTTGAGCAGTCCAGGTGGCCACGTCGCTCAAAACACACACAACCACTCATTTTCCTATAAATACCCCTCAAATGCCCCCATTTGAGAACTTACGTGAGTGTCCGCCCCCTCTTTCTCCCTTAAAATTCTAGAGTCGACTTCCTAAGTCACAATCCGACGCGTATTTACGACCTACCGATCGTAAATACAAGCCTTACACATTGTTTGGTACCGTCATCGTGCATTAAATCACTTGACCGACCACTTCGACCACTACACCATCACTAATCTTAACAAAACACTCTTTTTACTTACTAAAACGGTTTTAAACCGAGTCTTTTCCGACCAAACGAGTTGATACACTTACGTCGGTTTCTCGCCATAACCAAGCATGTAAGTATGAGGGTGTAAACGTCCTTCTTTTATCATGTCTTTACTTGTTTCATAAATCATGCATAACATGATCCAAAACATAGGATAGATGAGCCAAAACTGAGTTTTGGCCTGAGACAGAAGCCCATTGTTATGCACAGAGGCTCGCGCCTCAATGGGGTGTTCAGGTCAGACTCAACCGTGTTTGTTCTCGTCTTTCCTCTTTAATCTATTTTCATATTTGTAATCGGTTTTTACCATTTCAAATATTTTCAAACCCTTTTATTTATTTTTACAACTTTTTAACCATAAAATATTTTTCATCCTTGGTTCCTAATACCATGACGGTTTAATCCGTGTTTCGGTGATAATATTTGGTTAATTACATTTAAAAGGTATTTTAAAGCCTTTTATTTCATTTCTTTACATTTTAGGAGGTATTTTAAAGCCTTTCATCATTTCTTTACAATCTCAAAATAAATGTATTAGTCACCAACACAAAGTCATCCTTGGTTCTACATACCATATCGGATTTTAACCCGAGTACGATGATGAGTATTGACTAATTATATTCAAATGAACTCAAAACAATTAGTTCATAATTATTTTCAAAACTATTCATGTCAAGCTTGTCAAGTCGAACCCGACATCGAATATCATCAAAATAATGATGATTATTCAAGTCCCGTTCTTCAAATCAACACAAATACGGTCTAAACGACCCTTTCAAACCAAAATGGGTTCAAAAACCCACTTTCCAACACGTTTTATAAATGTTTTTCAAATGGTCAGAATGCGTCTTAAACCGTTGACTAACCCGCGCCTAAACAGGCCATTCCTTTCCTATTTTCAAAACCAGGGGAGACCCCCTTACACCGCCAACAGGCTCGCGTCTCATGTGGTTATCTGGTGCAGTGTCTGTCCTCTTCCAGCATTAGTCTAGGACGATCCCGACTCCGGCCAACCCGGATATAGGACGGATCAGATGACTAATTTGCTCATTCAAAAATCATATTTGCAAAATGCCTTACTAAGACAAATGGATCACGTTATGCACCATAAACCTAATACGGTAAATGGATATTTAATTTCCGTCTTGCGTGCAAATCAATCATAAATCCAACTCGACATCTTATACTTGATACTTGGATTAAATCAACCGACTTAGAAAGCTCTCACATGTTAGATTTAAATTATTGGATGCGCATTCATGCATTTAAACCGTTTTATCAACTTTTGCATTCAACCAACCAAGATCGATCAGTAGAGGCCGCTACCGCGGGCGGGATTGGGTGTCTGATTAAAGGGATTCCCAATACGTACCTTCACCTCTTACTCAGAAACTTTGGATAGTGGACGACCTTATCCAGGGCGTACGAGAGTCATTCTAGAGATAGGATGCTAAAGAGGGAAGATTCCTTATCTTTAGTACCTATGTCAAACACTGCTTTGTGCTTCGTTTGACCAAGGTATAAAGTGGATTCGAACGGGTTCCAAGCATCCCACAAATGCTTGGTGGCGACTCCGAACATCTCTAATCGTTTCGAGACCCTTAACGAGACGAAACCGACCGATCTAAAATGATCCGGTCGAAAGCATTTTTACGCCGCCAAGCGTGACTTTCAAAAGACCGTTGTCGTTGTCCACAGATCGGCTGGGCATACGCAGGTGGGCCGTTGTCCACACTTTTTCATTTCAACTTCTTTTTTTTCTTTTCTTTCTTTCTTTTTCTGTTTCTCACGTTTTTTTCTTTTTTTTCATTTTTCATTTTTTTTTTCTTTTCTCATTTTCCTACCCACTTTTCTTTCTTTTCTACCAACTCCATATAAATTAGAACAAACCAACTAGCAGCAATAAGAATATACCACAAAAAGTACACTAAACTAGCTTGACAGGCAGGCTTAATTTGGGTGTAGTTAATGGGTCAAAAGGCTAAGTTTGGCTAATGTGGAGTTAAAAGGGTGAAAATGAAATAAAGGGGGAAATTTACAAGCACCTCCCTGCATGTGACACCGACCACAAACCCGAATGTATGCAAGCAAAAAGCAATCGAATGTCATAAAAGTGCAAAAAAGATGGACATGTTATGCAAGGAGTACTACTCTCAAATCCTACATGAACTGGTCATGAATGACACCAGTTATACGGCTCTAAAAACTTAGAAAATATGAATTACTTTGCCAATTTTTAAGGTCAAGTCTATACAATCAGTTATATTTTTGACATTAACTCGTAGATATGCGCATGACAAGTGAAAATGACATGTTACAGTTCAATATCATCACAGAAATGCAAGCAGAAAAATAAACGTGAATGCAAAACAAATGCAAATGCAGACTCAAAGGATGCAATACCCTGCCCAAACCAAAACGGACAACGCCCTCGTTGTCCTCCAGCATACACCAGCAGTATATATAGGGGAACGGGATAAAAACAACCAATAAATGAATGAATACAATAAATAAATAAGGAGATGCAAATAAAAAGAAAGAGCAGAAATACATACAAAATATACGAACTTCCCCAAACCAGCCAGAAAACTGGGGAAGTGAGTAGACCAGCAGCTACTCGTCAACAGGCTCCTCCTCCTCACCCACCACCGTGTAGTCAGGATCTTGCTCCTGCTCCCGTCTCCTCCTCTCGTCAGCTCGAGCCCTCTCCTCCTGCTCAGCTGTGTCCGCCTCGCTCTTTGGCTGCGGGTACCCCTCCACTGGGAACCGGTAGAAAGAAGGGTGTGGCCAGCCCTCAGGAATGGGACGTCCTCTCCTCATGTGATACACGTACAGAGGAAACAAGGCAAATGCCTGATCCCGCTCTATACGAGCTACGAGACTGCACATCTCAAGTAACAAACCGTCATGACGCCCTTGGTCCATGACCTCAGGGGCCACAAAATGAGTAGGAGGAACAAAATTAGCCGGCAGAACCGGCTGTGCAATAGAAGGAGTAGGGATAGGAGTCGGTGTAGGCGTGGGCGTGGAAGACAGCCCAGCCGTAGTCGGTGTGGAGCCCTCTTCAGTCTCAGGTCTCTTCCGCTTCTTAGGAGCGGAAGTAGTGGGAGGAGCGAGTGTAAGGTGGTAAGAAGGAAGAGGTGGAGGAAACCTACCCGTCACAATGGTCAAAGGTGTAAGACGGGGTAGGTCGGGAAACGGCAAGGTCACGGACTCGGAACCACAGATCTTCCAAGTCTGCTGATCCTTAGCTAACCAAAACATCGCCTGAAGGGCGCTAATATCTAAATTCGCTTCCTTATCTAAGTGCGGCAGACCACGGAGGAAGTCAGGGAAAAGAGAACGGGCGAGGTAGGAGGCTATGCCTCCACAGGTAATCATGCCCGTCATATTCTTCCCGACAGCATTAAAATGTTGAGCTGTCAAGTAAGCAATGTTAAAAACAAAGGGGCCAGCGCTATCAATGTTTAAATAGCCCCCTAAAATCGACAATTCAACATTGTTAATGTTGTTAGGCTCTTTACGGCCAAAAATCGTCCCGCCAAGGAGACGCAAAAAGTAACGGGCCGGGGGAAGGTGAATGTGAGCCAGCCTACGCTGCTCAAAGGGAGTTTGTGCCAAGGTAGACAAAAGTAAGCGTCGGACCTCCCGAGGAGGGTCCTGATGGCCGTGAGAAGACAAACCTAACCGACTGCCAAACTCATCTAAGGTCCAGGTGGTAGTCCGGTTAAACAGTCGAAAGGGGACACAAGAGCTCCCCGGGTCAGTGGCATATGCACCAGCCGAGAAGGTGAAAGAGCTGAAAAACTCAAGGGTCAGCTGCTCGTAGATCAGTGCATGCATTATGGTCAACCCGGTCATCCCCGTCCCGTTCAACAACTCAGCAACGGGCTCGTAAATCCCTAGTCTCTCAAGTGTGGTCTTACATAAAAACTTAGTAGAAACCATGTCACAGCGCATTAAATTTTTAAAACGTTTACGATGAATGGAATTCACGAAACGTACCTCAGGAAAGTCTGGAAGCGGGTCCAAGGAATCGTCTACCCGGAACGTGGCGGTAGCGCGTCCAGCAGTAGGAGCTTCTCGTCCTCGACCCCGCCCTCGGTCAGCAGTAGTAGGCAGTCCAGGTGTGCGACCTGTGACTGGCCGGCTAGGAACAAATGAAAAAGAGGGAGCTGCAGTGACAGACGGTGACGACGTAGCAAGGGTCGTCACCGAGGAAGGGATAGTGGCTGCGGTGGTGGCAGCAGAAACAGTAGCAGACACAACAACAACAACAGGGCTAGTGACGGTGGCAATAGCAGGGGCCGCCATCTCAGAATGGGATGGGGTAACAGTAGAACTAGTAGAGGGCATGGTGTTAATATCCATCCTAACAATCAAGTAAGTACATTAATCAGGGAATTAATCAATTACACACGATTTTCCCCAAATTGAATTCGAAATTTCGAAACCCTAGCCCTAAATTGGGTCGAAAAACAGCAATTAAACAACAAGGAAGAGGAGAAGAAGACTTACTCGATTGAAAACCCACAAGAAGATGCAAATTAATCGACAAAAAACGCACAAAAACAGTCGGGTTTCGACCCAACTCGAACAAACCCTAATTCCCAAATTAAACTGCAACAAACGCGATTTTGAAGGGAGAAAGATGGGGTTTTTTCGAAAATCACACAAGGAACAAAAGGTGGGTGTTGAATTCGGTAATGGAGAAGAAAAATGGAGGATTTGGAGATTTTTAGAGGGTTTTATCGCAAAAATAAGGAGAGAAGAAGAAATAGAATGAAAAATAGAAATGGAAAAGAAAGACTCCCTGCGTGATATAAGTCTTAATCACTCGATCGAGTGATTTGAAACCACTCGATCGAATCCTTCTTCCTGCATTCCTCTCGATCAAGTAAACCGATGTTCGATTGAGAACCCTCCTTTTTGGTCAATTCGATCGAGAGCTTTAATCTGCTCGATCGAACAATTTACCTGGGCATTCCTCTCGATCGAGTACAAAAAGTACTCGATCGGGTTGTTTTCCTTTGGCACACATCCCAATGCAATAAATCTTCCCCAAACCTGCATAAAAACACATGGAAATGCTTCCCGCAAATATCAAATTCACAAAATACGCAGTCTATATTCGGTCTTACGCTAAAACTAACTACGCTATTTGTCTAACAGTCTAAAACGCAATTAAAATGTCTAACGAAAATTCAAATTACAAAGTTTTACAACGAGGTATTCCCCGCTCATCTTCCAAAACACTGTAGTAGCCCATAAGAGGACTTCTGACTGGAAGAAGTCCCTTCAGCATCGCGGACCATCCTCTTGGATCGCCATGACCTTGAACTTAAACTAATAGAAGAAGAATAATTTGCGTCCACGTACGCCTTCACTTTCTTCTTTCCTATAACACTCTTGTTGGCATCATCACTTGCAGCATTCCCATCACTTAACTTGACTTTCACTGCACCATGACCGACAGCGTCTCCAGTATCCACTCTGTGTGTATCTGCAGTAAGGAGAACAACAGAATGGTCCTCCTTTTTGCTCTCAGTCTGAGGCGGAGGTGTCACTATAGCAGCACAATACTCAATATTTTCAGTTGGAGAGTCTAAGACTGGGTCTATAGAGGGTAGGGCATTGCAAGGTTGAACTTGCATAGAGGCCCTACGAGCTTTGGACTGATAAAATGTCAGCTCCTCATCTCCTACCTGGAAAGTAAGGGTCTTCTCCCCGACATCAATTACCACGCGAGCAGTAAATAAGAATGGTCGCCCTAAAATAATAGGGGTATAAGAGTCTTCGGGTATGTCTAAGACCACAAAATCAACGGGAATAAAGAATCTCCCGATTTCACAGGTATGTCCTCTAAGACACCTAGTAGCCGTGATATACTATGGTCGGCCATCTGAACAGTCATATTGGTGCAATTAAATTTGGTCAAACCCAGTCTCTTAGCGAGAGACAAAGGTAAGACACTTACGCTAGCTCCTAAGTCACATAGCGCGTTGTCAATTAAGTGGGTTCCTATATGACATGGAATCAAAAAGCTACTCGGGTCTGATTGTTTGGGTGGTGTCTTATTCTGAACTAAGGCGGGCCCTACTTCAGTCAAAGCTACCGTTTTATGATCACTAATATGCCTCTTACGCGTTAATATTTCTTTCATAAATTTCATGTAAGAGGATACCTGGGTAAGCATTTCGGCGAATATAACATTGACATGAAGGCTCTTTAAAATATCAGCAAATTTTCCGAACTGTTGTTCGGCCTTCTTGTCCTGTAATCGCCTCTGAAAAGGAACCCTGATAGGAATTTCCAACCCCTTATTTCTTTCTGCCAGTGTCTCAACAGGCTCGTCATCTTTCTTGCTCGATCGACCCCTTTTTCCTCTCGATCGAGGTCTTTCAGCAGCAATATTATTCGATTGATCACAATCAACAACTCGATCGAAGTCCTCTTTATCAGCATCACTCGATCGAGATATGAATTCACTTGATCGAGCTGTTTTCTCAGCAATTTCATTCGATCGAGGACTATCCTCTACTCAATCGAATTCTTCATAATCAGCCTTACTCGATCGACTAGCAGCTTCACTCGATCGAGTAATATTCCCAGCATTTCTACTCGATCGACCACCAGAGATGAGTCGATCGAGGATTTTCCTTGGATTCAGCATGGATTCGTCCATTGACGACTGTTCACTCTCAGAAACAACAGGTCTCGGGTCTAATATGTCCTCATCAGTCGGCATTTTGGGTCCTTCATAGGAAAGACCGCTTCGCAAATTTATCAGATTAATCATCTCATGTTGGTTCTTATCAGGTTGAGACGGTAAATGACCCGGTTTCCTTGAAGATTGGTTAGCCGCAAGTTGAGCAATTTGAGACTCAAGTGACTTCATCGACGCATCTTTCTGTTGGTCACTCTTCTGCTGCTGAACAGTCAATGATTGTATCATTGACTTCAACTCAGTCATCTCATTTACACCACTAGAGGAAGCTCCTTGATTCGGCGGTGGAATAGATGGAGGCTTTTGAAAGCCTTGTTGAGCCTTGTGAGGAGGGATGTAAGGTTGTTGCTACTGCGGTGGAGGTGAAGGGTTTAACACATTCTGACTAGTCCATCTCAAATTAGGATGGACTCCACTCTGATTGTTATAATAAGAGCCACCTTGCCTGTATTGCTGAAAGGCAAGAACCTGCTCCTTCTCAGTTAGACAGTCAACAGCAGTGTGATTGTCATTACTACCGCACCTCTCACATGAAACGGCTTCTTGTCTAGTCAACAATTAAACCGTCTGTTGATCACCAGCATTCTGCAACTCCAACTTATCGAAACAGGCATTCATGGCTTCAAGCTGAGCCACAACTGCATTATCAACAGAATTAACTGTCCGAATACCATCTCTCGAGTTCCTATACTCAGCACAATGGGTAGCCATCTCCATAATGATTCCCCATCCCTTGTCATCATCATTATTCTTCTGAAATCGCCCATTTGGGAGGCGTCCAAAATAGCACGGTGGTCGTCATACAGCCCATTATAGAATTGGTTACACAAGAACCACTGATCGAAACCATGATGAGGAAGAGACCGCACCAACTTCTTAAACTGGCACCAAGCTTCATAGAAGTTCTCATCCGGTGCTTGCTTGAAACTTGTAATTTTTCCTCTCAGCTGATTAGTTCGTTGTGGAGGAAAATACCTTTTATAGAAGGCAAGGGCCAGGGTCTCCCAGTTGGTTGTCCCAGCCGCGGTTCTGTCAAGATCTGTGAGCCATTCACGGGCTCCATCAGTCAAAGAGAAAGGAAATAGGACCTCCTTAATCTTATCCTGGGTCACTCCCTTAGTAGCGGTAATGGTTGAGCAATAGTCTGTGAAAACTTCCATATTTTTCCGCGGATCTTCACCCGCCAAGCCTCGGTACAGATTTCTTTCGACCAAATTGATGTAAGAAGGCCGAATATCAAATGTATTCCCATCCTCAATCGCAAGTTTTAAACCTTTAGGGATTGAGGCTGTGGGGTAATATCCGTATAATACCCTATAAAATTAGGACTATAACGCAAATTTTATATGTGATTTATTGTCATAAAACGAAAATATAATAAAGAAACGATAAAGCATTAGAAATAACCTCGGGTCCTTTGAGATGTGGCCTAAGAACAGAAATCAAAATAGATTTCCTCCTAATCGATACACCCAAGACCGTCTGAGACTATGCCCTTGTGCTAGAAATGTATTCTCTAATTGCCTTGCAATATTGAGAGAATAGTTGTGTGAGTTTTTGCTAGATGTGAGATCTAGGTTTTTCAGAGGAAAATACTCTTCAAAACCCTAATTTTCTTTTGCAAATGAATTAAGTTAACAAGAAGGAGAGGCTCTCCTTTTTGTTCTTTGTATTCGGCCAAACCGAGCCCCTCATGGGAAGTGGGCTTCCACTTCCTCTTAATTTTAACTTGTGGTCCGGCTCGAAAAATGCTAAATGTATATGACGCGGTCTTATTATAAATTGTCATCGGTTATCGGTATTTTAAAACATCGTCTAGTAACAATGATTAGCCGATATATTAATACATGTCCGACAAAGACAATATTGTATAATTAATTCAATATACATTAATTAAATATAACCGTTTATATTTAATTTACGAATTAACTGTTTAATTCGCCTTAGCCAATTTTATTTAATCCGTATTAAATTAAATATCTCAACATCACGTTTGACTAATTATTAGTCAATAACTCAGACTAACTGCTTAGTCAATTTTTGGCATGAACATGACTGTATTTTCATACCGTCACATCTCTCAAACGTATCCTATAGGTGTGACTTTTAGGGACCAGTTGATCACCGCCATCTGTATGACAATAACGTCAAACTTATCTAGCAAGCCAACCGTTATTGATAAACGTGGACCAACTGATAAAAATACAAAAGTATGCCCTTTGATCCTTTTAGAGATTTAAATGTCCTTGCACTAACTGTAAAGGACACCAGCCCCAACAAGCTCCCACTTGTCCGTACAAGTGTACGTGCAATGACGTTATCCGCACTAACTGGAGGACACCACCGCCAACAAACTCCCACTTGTCCGTACAAGTGTATGTGCGATAACCGATTCTCATATTCATTTAAAATTTCTCCCACTCAATGTAAAACAATTTGCAGATCCGGATCCGCAAAGGTCGTATTTTACAATCGATCTGGATCAAGAGTGGTTTCCCCGACTAGAGAGTAACTTAACTGATAAAACGAATTCGTATTCGAGCATGGCCATGCATTTCGATTCTGACTCCTCGAGTGGCCCCGAGAAATATCGAGTACGATAAAGGCTGAATATTTCCTTCAACTCGACTCCTTCCGATCTAAGCACAGCATGAAATGACCCAGAAAAAATCTACTTGGCCCCCTGTTACGGATGACCGTGAGAAAGAAACCAAAGTCACCCAAAATCTGCCTTAATCTCAAGAGACAGTCGATAGTCAAAAGAATCGACTCTTAGGATCACCATGGAGGTCCTATCCACGACCGGGCACCGAATGTTGTAAAACATTTAGGACTCCACGTCGATATCACAATTGTGTCCTACGAAATATCCGTATAAATCGCCTCTGTGATTGGTCAGTCAACCTTTTGACTTATGGCTCGTTGAACCCACCATCAACCAACGTCACAAAATAATTACCTTTAGTTATCAGCTCACGTGGGCAATTAAGGACCAAAAATATAATGTTTGTTCAGTTCACTTTGTGGTGTTCAAAATTGTCGTACAAAACCACATGAAAAACAAAATATATAAATATCAAAACGATGATGTCGTATAGAGTACAAAAAGAATGAATCTAATCCATAAAAGAGTACTACAACTCAGGAACACGTTTAATTTCCATGGAATTAACATGCCCTTCATGCTTATCTTGTCGTAATGGTTTAGTGAGAGGATCTGCTATATTATCATCTGTAGCAATCTTTTCTATCACTACTTCCTTTTGCTCCACGTAATCTCGGATTAGATGAGCTTTCCGTTGTACATGTCTAGACTTGTTGCTAGACTTTGGCTCCTTAGCTTGGAAGATGGCACCTCTATTGTCGCAATAGATGGTGATCGGGTCATTCGAACTAGGCACTACTGAGAGTCCTTGTAAGAATTGACGCATCCATATCGCTTCCTTTGCGCCTTCGGATGCGGCATAGTACTCGGACTCGGTCGTAGAATCTCTTTGTAACACTTTGTTTGGAACTCTTCCGGTGATGACTGCAGCGCCATTAAGAGTAAAAACGAATCCAGACCGAGATTTCGAGTCATCTCGATCCGTTTGGAAGCTAGCATCTCTGCGTAACCAGGTTGCGCATAGCTTTTGTTCGCCTCCATAAGTCAATGCCCAATCTTTAGTCCTCCGTAGGTACTTAAGAATGTTCTTGACAGCCATCCAATGTGATTCACCTGGATCTTTGTTGGAATCGACTTGTCATACTCAATGCATATGCCACGTCCGGACGTGTGCATATCATGGCATACATGATTGATCCTATAGCCGAGGCATAAGGAATCCGTGTCATGCGCTCTTTCTCTTCCGGTGTCTCTGGTGCCTGAGACTTGCTCAAATGCACCCCTGGAGCCATAGGAAGAAACCCCTTTGTGGAGTTAGTCATGCTGAATCTCTCTAGGATTTTGTCTATGTAAGACTCCTGACTGAGAGATGACATCCGTCGTGATCTATCTCGATAGATACGGATGCCCAGAATTCTTTGTGCCTCACCCAGATCTTTCATCTGGAAATGGTTTTTCAACCATACTTTCACCGAAGTTAAGAGAGGTATGTCATTCCCAATCGGGAGTATGTCATCGACATACAATATTAGGAAGACAATCTTGCTCCCACTCGACTTGATATAAAGACATGGTTCCTCGACCGATCGAGTAAATCCATTTTCTTTAATCACTTGGTCGAAGCGATGATTCCAACTCCGAGATGCTTGCTTAAGTCCATAAATGGAACGCTTAAGCTTGCATACTTTCTTAGGATGTTCAGGATCGATGAAACTTTCGGGTTGTACCATGTATAACTCTTCCTCCAAAAAGCCGTTTAAGAAGGCGGTTTTCACATCCATCTGCCAAATTTCATAGTCATGAAAAGCGGCAATCGCTAAGATAATCCGAATGGAACGCAGCATGACTACGGGTGCAAAAATTTCATCGTAGTGCAAACCTGGCACTTGGGTGAAACCTTTAGCAACTAGTCGTGCTTTATAGATATCTTGTTGACCTTCCACAGAATGCTTTATCTTGTAAAGCCATTTGCATTGAAGGGGACGAACCTTAGCAGGTAAGTCAACAAGATCCCATACGTTGTTCTCATACATAGAGTCCATCTCGGATTACATGGCCTCAAGCCATAGCTTTGAGTCAGAACTAGTCATGGCACCTTTATAGGTTGCGGGTTCACTACTCGTTAAGAGTAGAATGTCATCTATGTCATGTTCCTCGACCATACCAATGTATCATGCGGAGGAATAGAGACTCTTCCCGACCTCCTAGGTTCCTCAGGAATATTAACCGCAGCCGGGATTAAAGGAACTGGTTCCTCCAATGGTTGCTCGGTATTTGGTTCTGGAATCTCCGACAGGTCGAAGGTTCTATCACTCTTGGCATTCTCGAGAAATTCCTTCTCTAAGAATGTCGCACTAGCCGCAACAAAAACACGTTGTTCGGTTGGCGAATAGAAGTAATGACCAAGTGTTCCTTTAGGATAACCTATAAAGTATGTCTTGACCGATCGCGGGCCGAGCTTATCCTCGTGTCTCCACTTGACATAAGCCTCGCAACCCCAAACCCGTATAAAGGACAAGTTAGGGACCGTTCCCTTCCATAGTTCATATGGAGTCTTGTCAACAGCTTTAGACGGACTTCGGTTAAGTATTAGAGCGGCTGACGGAAGAGCATAACCCCATAATGAGTCGGGCAACACGGTGTGACTCATCATGGATCGAACCATATCAAGTAGTGTTCGATTTCTCCGTTCGGACACACCATTCAACCGAGGTGTTCCAGGTGGAGTTAACCGTAGGGCAATCCCACAGTCCTTAAGGTGTTGATCAAACTCGTGAGAAAGATACTCGCCACCACGGTGCGAGCGCGAGTGTTTTAATCTTTACGCCTTGATGAGGTTCGTACCCGATTCTCGGGAATTCCTTGAATTTCTAAAAGGATTCACTTTTGTGCTTCATTAAGTAGACATAGCCATATCTACTTAAATCATCCGTGAAAGTGATGAAATACCTATAGCCTTCTCGTGCGGTGATTGACATAGGCCCACATACATCCGTATGTATGAGTCCTAATAGGTCACCAGCGCGCATTCCAACACCTTTGAAGGAAATTCGAGTCATCTTACCGATGAGACATGATTCACACGTGCCAAATGATTGAAAATCAAAGGCCGAGATAGCTCCATTCTTTATGAGCTGTTTTACGCGTTTCTCATTAATGTGTCCCATACGGCAGTGCCATAGATACGTTTGATCTTTGTCACTAACCTTTAACTTTTTATTCATTACGTGTAATATTTCGGTGGTCTGATCTAAAACATAAATTCCGTTCATGGAGCGCCTTGCCAGTAAATCATATCGTGTAATGAGAAAATGCAAGAATTATTCTCTATTACAAATGAAAAACCAAGTTTGTCAAGTGCGGAAACTGAAATAATGTTTTTCGAAAGAGTGGGTACATAATAGCAGTTATATAAAAATAACTCAAATCCGCTAGGAAGTTGGATCACGTATGTTCCCCTTGAGGCAGCGACCACTCGTGCTCCATTCCCAACACACGGTCCACCTCACCCTTTACGAGGAGTTCGATGTTTCGGAGCCCCTGCACATGATTACACAGATGAGAACCACAGCCAGTATCTAGTACCCAAGTTCCGTAACTTGCGTGGTTAATCTCAATCATATGAATAAAAGTAGAAGAAGAAGACATACCAACAGGTTTAACGCGACCTGCTTTTATGTCCTCATGATAAACAGGACATGTACGCCTCCAATGCCCAGTCTTGTGGCAATGATGGCATTCCATGTTTTCGGTCTTGCTCTTTGTCGCGCCTGATGAGTTACTTGCCTCACCAGGCCCACTCTTACCCGACCACGACTTCTTGAACTTCGGTTTGCCTCTTCGCTAGGTGCGCTTGAGCTTTGCCCTTACCCTTGCCCTTGTTTGTCACAACGAGAACATCTTGTTTCATGCTCCCACTGAACTTCATGTCCTTCTCGGTCTGTACGAGAAGGGAGTGCAGTTCATGGGGACTTTTCTTCAAATCATTCATATAGTAATTGGCTCTAAAGAGCGCAAAACCATCGTGGAGTGAATGAAGCATGCGGTCAATCACAATGTTCTCGCTGATTTTAGAATCAAGCGCCTCCGATCTCTCGACATTCTCAATCATGCTTTGAGAATGTGTGGGCTAACCGGTTGGCCCTTCGGAGTCTCGCATCAAAGAAGCGAGTGGTATGCTCATAGGTCACGATTCTCGGAGCTTTCGAGAATTCCTTAGTGAGCGTGGTGAAAATCTTGTTTGCACCTTGGGCTATGAAGCGTTTCTGCAAATTGGATTCCATTGCAAAAATGAGTACGTTTTTAATCGCACCCGCTTCCATGACGAAGTCGCTATACGTGGAGACCTCGTTAACTCGAGCCGTGGGGCACAGGGGGGGCGGGAGGGGCTCGATCGGATACTTGAGCTTCCCGTCAGCGGTGGCGCATTCCGTAATGCCGCCTCCCATTCCGCGAAGTTTGATCCATCATTCTTGATCTAGTGGTGATTCATCTGATTCATAAAGATCCGAAGCCAGGACTCACGGTCCAATGTGGCACTTGGCATTGGGTCATCGAGGATGTCAGCCATTATGTTATTAGCAGTTTAAAAAAAACGTGATCTACGCTGAAAAAGAAAGAAAAACAAAAACGAAATAAGCAACTCATCGAGGTGATTTAAGTCTATTTCAAATTCATTTTAATCGTGTAGACTCATTGCACTTGCATAATTGATCTCCCTCAAGAATAATACAAGTGATCCCAAGACTCAATTTCCGTAAATTGATAAGCCAACTGTTTAGCTAGTTCTTCCGTAAGAACTCTTGGTCGATAGATTTCAGTAAATCCTATCTATAGTCCACCATGATCACAGGATCGTACGAGTGACCATAGTGTTGAGATAAAATAAGTCAATCAGTTCCAACTTACCCGACGTAGAAGGGGTCATATTATGCCTACCGACGAAGAAGGGATTCATTGGAGTTTGACCTATAAAGACTATTCTCAATTTTTTTTTATACGAGGAAGATCCCATCAACTTAGTTTTAATTCATTTTAAGTGAACGAATAACTAGCATTACGTGAATGAATTAACTTAGGTGATGCCTTAAAATTGATCGTGTGACATGAGAATGTCAAAGAAAACTAACGCGTGACCTCTATATGAGTCAGTTTTCATGCAATTATTAGGTGGTTTGGTTTTTAGGCGGAAAATGATGCAATCTATCGTTACGATAAAATAAATAAAAGATTGCAATACGTAAATAAAAATTCCTAGTGTGGCCTATCCTAGTAAAATGAACATAATACAACTTTGGAATCCACCGTTGGACCCGAGAAGCTTGTCTTGATGTTCCATCTTTGTCCATGCAGCGGGAGTGAGCATCCGATCTCCATCTTTAGTCTTCTCAAAATTACAATTAAAATTTAAAAAATATAAACCTATTTACATTCTAAATAAAAACTGTAATTACAAAAAAAAAAAAATGGAGATACGAGATCTCAAAATACAACCAAGACCGTGTTCCATCATTACGGTAACACGTTCTACTTAGGCCACACTAAGTTACAACCGTTTGTAAAATTAAATAAATACGTAATTAAAAGCATTCAAAACAATCAAAATAACGATAAATAAAATGCATCAACTAAATTAAATTTATTCGTGACATAATTCCGTAATTATGTTAAATTTATCCAAACCACCTTTAATGATTAAAATTATGTGACAAAACCGCTTTAATCAACTTAATTTTAATCCGTGATAATCCGTTACTTTAAATCGTTTTAAAGTAACTAAATTGTACGTGGGTGAACCGTTTCACTATCAAGCGAATGCATAAATCCGTATTATGCAAAAATTGGCCGAAATAAAAAAACAAAACAAAAAAAAATTTTTTTTTCTTCACGGTTGGACGTGAACAGTACCCAAAAAATTTTTTTTTTTTTTTTTTTTTATTGGAGCTAATGCCGAGAGCTCAAAAAAAAAAAAGCAAAAAAAATCAAGCGGCTGAAAAACGAGAGCCTTGACAAAACAAACAAAATCGATTTGTTAACAAACAATTGTAAATTGAACATAATCCGTATTAAAACAAAATTACAATTGACATGATCTTAAGATATTTTTATAATTATCGATTAAAATAACAATACGCAAAGATTAAATCGAAAAACAAAAGATCGTCTGATCTAGACATAAACCGTTTTGCACGGTTTCCAAAGCACAAAACCGCAACAGCCAAAAAAAAAATTGCCGTGAAAAAAAAATGGCTGCCGCACGAAATTTTATGCACAAAATTATCGATTCAAAATCGTTTGATGAAAATCACATAGATAAATTTACGTGGCCTCGCTCTGATACCACTTGTGAGGTAATATACGTATAATACCCTATAAAATTAGGACTATAACGCAAATTTTATATGTGATTTATTGTCATAAAACGAAAATACAATAAAGAAACGATAAAGCATTAGAAATAACCTCGGGTCCTTTGAGATGTGGCCTAAGAACAGAAATCAAAATAGATTTCCTCCTAATCGATACACCCAAGACCGTCTGAGACTATGCCCTTGTGCTAGAAATGTATTCTCTAATTGCCTTGCAATATTGAGAGAATAGTTGTGTGAGTTTTTGCTAGATATGAGATCTAGGTTTTTCAGAGGAAAATACTCTTCAAAACCCTAATTTTCTTTTGCAAATGAATTAAGTTAACAAGAAGGAGAGGCTCTCCTTTTTGTTCTTTGCATTCGGCCAAACCGAGCCCCTCATGGGGAAGTGGGCTTCCACTTCCTCTTAATTTTAACTCGTGGTCCAGCTCGAAAAATGCTAAATGTATATGACGCGGTCTTATTATAAATTGTCATCGGTTATTGGTATTTTAAAACATCGTCTAGTAACAATGATTAGCCGATATATTAATACATGTCCGACAAAGACAATATTGTATAATTAATTCAATATACATTAATTAAATATAACCGTTTATATTTAATTTACGAATTAACTGTTTAATTCGCCTTAGCCAATTTTATTTAATCCGTATTAAATAAAATATCTCAACATCACGTTTGACTAATTATTAGTCAATAACTCAGACTAACTGCTTAATCAATTTTTGGCATCAACATGACTGTATTTTCATACCGTCACATCTCTCAAACGTATCCTATAGGTGTGACTTTTAGGGACCAGTTGATCACCGCCATCTGTATGACAATAACGTCAAACTTATCTAGCAAGCCAACCGTTATTGATAAACGTGGACCAACTGATAAAAATACAAAAGTATGCCCTTTGATCCTTTTAGAGATTTAAATGTCCTTGCACTAAATGTAAAGGACACCAGCCCCAAAAAGCTCCCACTTGTCCGTACAAGTGTACGTGCAATGACGTTATCCGCACTAACTGGAGGACACCACCTCCAACAGAGGCAGCTGTGGGCTCTGAGTGACTCGCGATATTAGGCATTTTCACTAGACTTACGGTAGAAATAGAATTGTCTTCTTCATAAGACGGGTCTTCTGCAAACAGAAAGTGTTCTAGCTCGGGTTCAAAAGTACTCAAGGCTTGCTTTTGAATCTTTCTCTGCAGTCTCTGTCTATAACGAAAGGTCCTTTCTGGTTCAGGATCAGCTGGAACAAAGTCTAACCTGCTAGACCTGGGCATAAACAGCACTGGAGAAATAAATAAGAATTATCTCAAGGAATAAAAATTCCCTGAGACGGAAAGACAAATGAAACAGAAATAGACAAATAGGCTATTGCCTCCTCGACAACGGCGCCAAAATTTGATACCGTCGTTAGGTACCAAAAATAAATACCTAAGTACAACTAACAGAACCTAGCGGTAAGTAGGGTCGATCTCCACAAGGAGGCTAAGTGTCTATCTGCTAAGCACGTCTGTCGGGTCATAATTGGGGGGTTTTTAATTTGTTTTCTAAACTACTGAATATATAAAGCAAGAGAAATAAACTGGAGAGCAATAAAGGTAAGAAAAAGCTAAGATTGATCAGATAAGGAGAGGTATGTCAGGGTTTTGGTTCACCGTGACAGTTCACTACTTCAGTCATAAATAGTCTAGACAATCTACAATGAGAAAGGCAAGGGAAAGGTCCTTCCGGTCCGCTATCCACCCTAGATTACAATTCTCTTAACTTCCGTCCTCGTTAGGGTAGTCTACTGTTCATAGCAGGTCTATTCAATCCAATCTTCCGATCTAGGAGCGAATTTAACCAGATTAAAGTTATTTAGAAGCGTGCACTCAACTAAACATATTACAATTATATTGCTATGGTCACAGGTTCTCACAATTAATCATCTAGCATATTCACAATATCGTCGCATTACTACCATGGCTCCCCTAATCCTAACATAAAAGGATTTAGCTACTCATGCTATCGAATTTAACAACAACGACAATGAATACGCTAAAAGACATGATAAGGACATAATCAAGATGAATTGTATAATAGCAATAATTAAGAGACATTCAAATAGGAAGAACAATAATTAAAAGCAAACAAGAATTAGATTAAGATTAAGTGAGAGATTACAAAAGAGCGAATTCGGCAATAAGAACAAAGTAGCAGCAGAGATTAAGAGTAAAGTTTCAGATCTAAAGTGTAATTAAGAGAGTAAAAAGTAGTATGAAAAATGTCTTTATGACCTAATGACGACTTCCCTTATATAGGGAAGCATTTTATTAATAAAAATAAACCTAACACGAATTAATTAACCCGTGTAAAATAGCTAGTCACTCGATCGAGCCTTTTTAAACTACTCGATCGAGTGAATCTTCAGCAAAACCGTTCGATCGAGAAAAAGCAGCTCTCGATCGAACACTTCCAAATTAGCCCATTTCGATCGAGTTCAAGAACCACTCGAACGAACACCTGCAACTGCCAAACCACTCGATCGACCTCTAAAAGCTCTCGATCGAGTATATATCCACTAAAAACAGCCTTAACACTCGTTGGTTAGCTTCCTAGGACCTTCCTTCATGCTTCCCGAGGTACGACTTCTGCTCTAAATCTCCGTCTCCTTAAAATGCATGCTAAGTGGGACGAATAAGGTGCGATTCCACTACTGTTAGGTCCATTTTTGCAATTAAGACGAAACAAACCAAAGTAGCCAATTCGGGCATTTTGCAATACAAAGCAATGAAAATGGCAAAGAAATGCGTGCAATAAGAGGCTAAAAAGTCTATATAAATTGCACGTAATAACCACCATTACTAAAGGTCACCATTGTCCTCCACCATACCCAGCACCACCACACACGACAGCCTCACCACGCCCTAGCCATACCACATATGACACCTGCAACACCTATACTAACCCGTGAAAACCAACTCAACCTGACACAATCCTCTACCCCAAACCACACTACCTCTGGCCACCACCGACATCACCACTGACCAACGGTGGTTCTAGGGGTGGTCCTTCTTCCTCTCGACCCACATGCAACACCACAACAGCCACCAAAAGATGACAGCAACAACAACAACAAGCAATCGCCCCTGTTTTCGCATTTTTCTGGCAAAACACTGTACGAACCACCACCTACAACCACCATAATGCTACCCCTAGGAACTGTTAGGTGCCCTTCTTAGTGCGGTTAAGAAGGCGCCTTTAATTCGAATCATGGCCCTCTCAGTTTTGAACCGGATACCTGGGAAAGGATAACGAGAGATGGGTAAATTCAAAATGAATGTTGATTAAATATGGGTCTCTGGATGTTTTACGTTAGAAAATTTTATAACCTTGTTGCAGGATGCGAAGTGAGGTAAGTTTGTGGTGTAGTTGTGAAATTAGCCTTGGGCCGTGTGCCTTGTGATGTGTAGCGTGGCTGTTTAGTGTTTGGAATATCTTGTGAATCATCTTAAGGATGTATTGAATTGGACTTATATATTGTTAAAAAAGCAGGTTAGTTTAATTCATTGGATGCCATAGGTGTTGAATGCATAAAATATGTGAAATAGATATTTCATGTTTAGTAATATGCGGAAAGTGTTGTCCTGAACCATGTTTTGATATCTAGATTTTCTTTTAAGATGTTAGAATTTTATTAAGCCAATAAATGGTGTATTGTCTTCGTTGATGACCAAGGTTACGGAGACGTAACCTTAATTTTATGGAGAGTAGAATGTGATATTACTAAAAATTCAAGCATTGGTACAAGCATGCGGGTTCTGGGAGAAGTTGATGGGTATAATAATTGCTAGAGTATAAATATTAAGTCAATGTGTTATATAATTACGTTATTGTGAAAAATGTAAGCTTGATTAATTTCTCAGATTTTTACCCTTATTTGTTTTAACTTTCATTTATTGCCTGATTACAATCTATGAACGAAAATTTTATTGGTGATAGCCCTATTGTTACTTTCGTTTGCCGTTGGTTTCATGCTTATAAGATTTACGGTTTAAGAGTAAAAAATATTTTAGTAGACAGTGGTCATGTAGTTCCTATGTAGTTATGTTTTCGACCAACAATTTTGCAAAATTTCTCATTTAAATTTTACTTATAATTTTCGCATAATTCCAACCCCCATTGTTTAAAAGACTTGTATACGTTTGCAAATTGATAAGCAACATTCTAAATTATTGTTGTGATATTTAATGGTGATTTTTGCAAGATGACCCAAGTTCATAACGAATTAATGATCAGTTTCTGTTTGGACCAATTGAGTTATAAAAATCATTATAAAATGATTATATTAGTTTTGGACTTGATTCTTTTTCTCATGTTTTGAAAACTCTTTATATTTTCGGAAAAGTATAAAATCTCAAGAGCTAGTTAAGCGGTTATTTATTAGTGATTTTTAAAAGTTATAGCATGGTTACTAGCTTTTGAAATGCCTGATTTCGTGATAAAAGTTTAATCAAAATTGTTTTATAAGTTATGAACCTTGTTGATATGTCTTAGTAAGTATTTTCACGTGATGTGAATGGCATACTCATTAATTGTATGTTTGATATGTGGTAAAAATGAAGTTATATTTGGTAATTCTGTTGGATCGATTGAGTTGATATTTCAATTAGATGACATGTTTGCTAGAATACTTGGGTGATTTTTTGAAATGAAATTAATGTAATGTTAACAATCATATGGTTGAGTTGGTTGCTGGAGGATTGTTACTGTATGGGCATTTAAGATACTCGTAGTGTTTTAACACAGTATTTATTAGAAAACTTCGGGACGAAGTTTGTTTTTAGGAGGGTAGAATGTGAGACTACTAAGTTTTGAGTTTTGTTATAACTTGGCTTATCTGTGTTTATATGATTTGATTACCTGTGCTTTTATATGGTATATAATTCGGTAGTATGTGTAGAGTATGGGTGACTGCCTTTATAATAAGAATTAGTAGGGGATGGCATTTGTGTTGGCATGTATGCTGTCAGTTTTGAGTAGTGTGGGGTGAACTTCGGGACTAAGTTCTTTTTAAGGAGGGAAGACTGTAATACCCCGTATTTCTAGTGAAAAATCATAGATCCATATTAGACTCTCTAATAAAAAAATAAATTATCTCATAATTTATCATTTTGACGATCTATGTAACATGCATGCAAATATAAAAGCATAAAAATAAAAGTTAAGGAAAAATAATTTCCTTACATTGATTTTTATGGTAATATGGGCACAAACTAGATCACCTATCTAGTATGTTCTTGAGCTAAAAAGAAATGGATGATCCTCCTTGAAAAACCTTCAACAAGAAAGCCTCCTTCAAGTTGCACCCAAGAATAAATCACCCAAATAATCGTACAAATATTAACTAGATATTTGTAAAACTTAACCCTTGATAATATGTGAATATTACTAACAATCTTAGTAATAATATATTTTGTATACTAACAATCTTAGTAAGAGATGATATTTATTTTAGAGAGATAAGCCAACTCAATTTCCTCACATGCAAAAATGAACTCAAGTAAGTGAAAAAGTTTAGCAAAGGTTGGCATAAAAGGAGGGAGTTGGACGGGTAGAAGAGGGTGGAGTGAGGGAGTGACTTTGCTCAAATTTTGTCCAATCTTTTATGACAAAAGATAACTTATGGAAGAAAAATAAAGTAAGGTGAAATGATTATGTTGGTAATCATCCACAACACTCTATGATACATGGTCCAATTGCCCATTTACGGGTCCATTTTGGTTCTCATATTTGTCGCACAAATACGTGTAAATTTTATTTAAACATCGTTTCCTGTTTAAATGCTTCCAATTAATTTCGTACAAATCACTCCGTAAATATACGTGTACCGCTAGACATAATATTTTACGTACTAATATTAATCACATTAATCAATTAGTACAATTTTAGTGAATTAACAATTAATTAACTAAAACCCGTCTCCCATAATTTATTATTCAATTATCGCATAATTAAATAATAACTGTCGTGCCTCGAATTCGCAACTCGAAATCTCTCTTAAATAATCGACTAACCTTTTACTCTATAAATCAAGGGACTAAATAAATTGTATCTCATACAATTAATTAGTTGTCTATTGGGGTTCGTTCCTTTAGGTGTGACCGAAAGGGGTCAGTTGATCACCGCCGTCTCATGACAATAACGTCAAACTCTAGTCAGCCAACCGTTATCGATTTACGTTAATCAACTGATGAGGATCAAATAATTAAATATCTGATAATATTCCTTTAAAGAGATTTATTATGTAAACGCACTATTGTGGAGGACACTAACTCCAACAATCTCCCACTTGTCCGACACAAGGGGTGCGCTACCAATTCTCTTGTCCGTTTTAATCTCCCACTCAATGCAAGCTGTCTTTCAGGTCGCACTTGCACATGAACATATCGCGAGTGGTTTTCTCGATCGGGAGTGTGACTAACTGACCGGAAAAATCTCTCACAGATTACTCCGAGCGTGGCCACGCATTTGTGTGTCATTAACTCCTCGAGTGGCCTTGAGATATAGTTACCCAACGTGGGTGGACAATTCTGTCGCCCTATCTATCCTATTACTGTCTGAGATCACCATGACCTAGTAAATGCCCTTTGGCCTCCTTTCACGGCACGACCTAGGACAAAGACCAAAGTCACTCGAAAACTGCACTTCCTCAGATAATAGTGTCCAGTCAAAAGAATCGACTCATAGGAACATCTTAGAGATCCCTGCCACGACCAGGCGTCTATAATAGAACTAAGGGACTCTCTAAATGGTCACTGTCCGGCAAAGTGTCACACACTCTGCCTATGTAATCGACTAGTCATCACGTATGACCTTATGGTGTTGAACAACCATCAATCGACTTACAATCTAGTCACTCCGTGACGTCACCTCATTAAGTGACTAGGGACAAAATACAATGTTCATTTTGTTCACTTGAATAGTGTTCAACATTGTCTTCACAACTTATTCAGATAAACAAGGTATTCAATGTTTTCAGTCAAACTGAATAATTGAGTTCTTAAAGAAACTCTAACAATGAATGCAATCATCACTTATGTAAATATCAATACTCTATCCAATATTTACATAACGATCTTTAACAATTAAGGTATACTCCTCAATTTACATTGAGATGACATAACCATCATGTCTACGGCTTTGGTTAGAGGATAAGCATCAGTTGCATCACTCTAATTTCCATTGCTATTTTCCTTTGTTCTATGCAATCTTTTCATCACATAGAGCATTTCTAAGTACACGTCTAAACAAGTTTAGACTCTGGTTCTAAAGCCAGTCAAACACTCCCACTGTTTTCACAGTCTCTTGGGATATGATATTCGGCTAACAGAACTAATCTAGTCCAATTAAATTCTGGTTATCAACTATCTCTCTTACAACATTGGATGTTGTAATGTACTTAGCTTTCGTTCATGATTTGTATGTATAACACTTATACATACACATCCTTCATATGACATCTTTTATGTATGACTCCCCATACATGTTTGCTTTATACATGTATAACTTCTTATACACATATGTATAACTTCTTATACATATTATTCTTTATGCACATGGCACTCTTAGATGCTAACCATTCCTTAACGAGGCCCATAACATCTTATAAGCATAGGAATATTTCCGTGTAATCCTCTTACACAAAATTCACAAATTCCTCCAAACTACAAGAGTAAATCCTCAGTGCTTCTCAAGTACTCAAGGTTGCTTTTGATTATTATCTAGTGACACTCACTAGGAAATGATTGGTAATGACTTCTCATATTCTCAAAATGATAAGTCCCGACGAGAGAAGCTTTTAGCATATTTAATAGATCCTGCAGCGGAAGCACAAGAGATCATATTAATTGTTCAACAACTTGAACGAGTCAATAATCTTGTCACATAAGTCTCTTGACTATAATGCTAATATCCATAGAGATCTATCTCATTAGATCCGGATATTTAATATGCGCCATGCTACTCTCAAGTATTCACCCGAAAATATTTCTAATCACTAATATGTCAAACACATATTTTAGACTAAGAAATATCACCTTAGCTACATTTCTAGTCAATAATATGTCAAGCACATATTTTAGACTAAGAAATATCACCTTAGCTACATTTCTAGTCACTAATATGTCAAGCACATATTTTAGACTAAGAAACTCACTTTAGCTCCCACTAAACTCCATGTATCATCATGTTATCTCGACACTCGAGTAATACCGTTTTGATAGACTACATGATTGAACCCAAAGTTCCAACTCTTTGACTTATATAGATCACAAAAGGGATCTTCCAAGCATGCTAGGCTTCTTAGCATTGACAACATCAACAAAACTTCTCCCTTCATAAGATACATTCAAGGAGAAAGTTTCGTTAGTCTTTTGCCTAAACTCATCCTCATGAGAGACTATATTGCTAAGACCATACTAATTGATAAAGGCATTTGGGTTGTCACAAACTCTCTATAACAAGCCCAAATTTTAAACATCTTATGTAACCTTTACGACAAGATCAAGGTAACCAACCAAAGTATTCACCTTAAATCAAGTCTCGAAAACATCTCGTGTTTCCTTCCTTATCGCATCGTGTGCAAGGAGATCAATTCGAATTGCATGGTGACACGCCATCACATAGAGTTCATACTATAGAAAAGCCTTTGATGAGGGTTTAAGATTCGTCACTTTTAAAAAGTAACGCAATATTATCGCAAAATTATCTCCTTATAACCACTGAGCCACAATAAGAACGTCTTCTTGCATTATACTCAATTTGTGGGTCTTGGACTTCCGTAAGTTCAAAATTTCTCCCACTCTGTCTTCCAGAAAATGAAAATCTTTCTGGAAAGACAGTATTATGAGCCACAAACTCTTTGTTCTCGTTTTGGAGGAATAAAAACCAAGTGGTTCAATTTTGGATAACCCTCACAAATACACAAATTGGTTCTGAACATATACATTTATGATCCCAAATGTATAAAAAGACAAGTAATGGACTCTCCCTATCCATATCTCATATGGAGTCATTTAGGCTATTATAGTCGGGTTTTAAACTTTTAGTGAGAAAATAGCTTACAAAAATTGCGAAAAACCTCAAACTATATCTCATAAAGTTCGGTTTATATACTTGACTACACCATACTCTATGGTGTCCCAAGGAGAAGGTATTATGTGAACTGGTTCACAATCTTCTTAGTGATTTTCAAGGTCATTACTTGATATTACCCATTTGATCTTCAAAGTCATTACTTTGAAACTTCCGATCAACATCTTGATCTTGACGTGCTTTTGGTTTACTACTTCATTTTGAAAATATTCCACGTTTCAAAAATCACTTTTATGTCTTATTAAATAGATATGAGGTTTTCATATCTACTTAACATTACGGTAAAACGAAGTATATATATATATATAACCAACTATCGACCTTAAGCATCCGTATGTATATGGTCAATCACCTCACTATTGTGTTTCTTTTCTGCAAAAGAAAAAACATAATACATGCACACATACCATAAGACTCACAATCAAATTGTTGTTCAATGTGCTTTTCGTTTACTCGTTTGAAACGAATTTACTTGAGGTTTGATCAATTGGGTTCACCGGATTAGAGACTTTAAAATCTACAAGTAGTATAACATTTAGTTTTCGTGAAGAATGTAAAATTCCTCTAACTTAAGTGGTCTAAACCAACCACCAAGTTATCATAGGAGTAGGTACAACATTTTGTTTTAAATCACATGAGTGATGCCTTCTATGTATAAACATAGATAATTACATTCTTTTAAAACCAAATTTAGGTACATTTGTCCTTATCGAAATCATTGCTACTCTAGCACCACTTTGATACAAAAATGTCCTGTGCTAGACGTCTTACGTTTTATCAATTCACGTAAACTTCTTTACAAAGAAATGACCCGTACTTGGTATCTCATATCAAGATAGTGGAACTAGCCTATCCATTGAGTAGATGTCTCTTTCAACTTTGTTCTATCGCATACATCTAGGGTTGATACTTCTTAACTTCTACTCACTTTCACATTCCTCTTTGCTTCAATCAAGCAAAAATGAATCTCATGAAGACCTCTCTTCATGTCATTCGTGATATTTTATACACTTAGTAAGAGTGAATTACTATAAAGTGAGTGTAAAATGTGGCAAAATCTCAACTTCTTGCGAAATTGGACTACCTAACCGCTCAATTGTTATCATATGCCTAAACTCTTTGCGCATAAACAATCGATTTGGCCTTTCTCAAAGTGAGCCATTTGACGGTATCATATTGGAGTATTATTTTGAAAACTCTTTTCGCAAACTTTGAATTACACTTGAGTAAGTAAAACTAATATGTCATCATCATGACGGAGGTGTCACTTCCGAAATCAAGACTCTCTTGATAAAATGTGACTTCCTTTTAAACTCGTAATATGAGTTTGCAACATGAAACCCCTTTTTAATATGTATGGACGTTAATTAAGTTGTATAATAACCGCAAAAATCGTTGTAAGCTTATGTAGGTGAATTGGTAAATCATGTTACCAATCATTAATTCCTTCAAAGAAAACCGCTTTCTATGAAAGAATGAAACAAGTATAACAATAAATAGAGAAAGGAGGATGAAGTGCGTGTTGTCATACATTTATGAGAATGAACGAAAAATAGGAAAAATTAACATTCAATGTTTTAATTTTACTTGTGAAACATCTTTAACAAGTTTTAACATTTATATAATGATCTCCCACTAAATTATATAAATGATTCCAAGAACCAAATATTAAACAAAAATGAGCATCGCTTGGGTGAAACATCCCATAATTGTGTTAAGTCGGTAAGTCACGTTGGCTAATTCTACCTCTAGAACTCTTGGTCGACGAATTTTCTTAAATCCATCTACTAGCCCCGGAACACAAGACCGTCTTATATCCCGTTGAGTCCAACCAATTTTGGGGTGTGATAACCGCTTACCACCCTACTTACTCACGGTAAAAAGAGAACACCCCTCTTGGGCGAGCGTGGCTCTAATGAACAAGAGATTCATAAGTGTTACTAATTGGTAAGGCTAATCTCAATTTTAGTTATGTGAGAGATCTTGTCAATTTAGTCATAAATTCCCTATAAGTGAACTAAGTCGGTGAATGTAAATGACGTGAATTGACAATCGTGAAGATAAAATGCATGTGAATGGCGATTTTGACATGCGCGAAAATAAAAACAGGCAAACAAGTAAGCATATGAATAAATCCTAGTATGGCCACCTAGTTAATAAAAACTAGACTATTACATATCGGAAACCAACTCCTTGGTCCCTTGCCTCTTTATTCCAAAAGTGGCTCCTTCTTGTGGGATTTGGAACACCTTCCAAAAATAGACTCCGTCTCGATGTAATCCGTCTTTTGGAAACGCCTATACGAATAACTATTACAATTGAATTACATAGCTATTCCTATTATACATTAATTAATAAAATAAATAAAATTATTAATTAATTACAAACCGACGATACGAGATCGTATTTAATTACAAACAAATCGATATTCCCATTCATTTCGGGTAATAACGATTAAAATAAACTAGGCCATACTAGGTACAACAAGATAAATACTTTAAATATATGACAATCATTCATTCAACTTAAATAAATATGCTTAAAATTATGTAAAAAGATGCCAAAATCGCCCTATCCATCAATCGTTGGTATCCATCTCGGTGTTTGTGGATTTAATCGATTTTTAACATGTATAAATCAATAATCAACTCTTAAATCTCATTTAAGTCCAAACTAATTGTCCAAACTGTTTTGGACCTCAAAATTAGTCCTCACTAATTTTATGATGAATAATTAGTTTGATTTGGTGATATTTTGCTAATTTAATCGGTAAAATCATAATTTTTAAGTAAAAATCCAAAATAATTGAAAAATTACCCAAAAAATTGAAACAAAAAATTTGAATATTCTTGAACACTCCCAAGAACACCAAAATGTCAGAAAAATTGCCCCAAAAATCCGGATAAAATTTATGAAGAAAAAGATTAATATTTATCGGTTTTTAACCACTAAAACCAATAAACATCAAAACAAGGTGAAAATACATTTTAAATTTTACTTTTAACTTTTCTATAATATTTTTAAATGTACATAAATTTACTTTTAACTTTTCTATAATACTTTTATCGACTTTAATCTCATAAAATCAATAAACATGCAAAACTTCAAACAAACCTTCAACATTTTGTATACAATCAGTAGAAATCATGCATGAAGATCCTTGCATCCCCGAGGAAATCCCCAAGGATTTTGTGAAGAAAAAGGAAGAAAAGAAGAAGAAACGAGACTGCCCAGCAATCCGTGCGGATTGTCCTGAAGACGCCCGTCTCCACCACCACAATCCGTGCGTCTTCACTCCAAGACGCCCGGGCAAAGACTCCAGAAGACGCCCGTCTTCACCCCAAGACGCCCGGGCAGAAACCACCAAATCCGCCCGTCCCGTGCTAAAGACGCCCGGATTCTCAGGCAGACCCATTTCTTCTTCTTCAAGCTTCAAGGAAGGATGCACATCTTTTTCTAGAGATCGGAGTCTTTCCAAAAAGACCGGCGTTATAAAAATTCCATGGCCCGAATCATCCTTTAACTATTTTTAGTCAATTTATAACTAAAATACGGCATTTTGACTCGGTTTTCTACCAAAAATCATTAAAAATAGCAAAATAACTTCATAAATCACCAAACTTTACCACAAATCTTTTGAGATCAGTAGGTGTGCATGCCCCAAAAACTTTCGTACTAAAACCTCTTCTAACACAATTTTTGAGTTTTTATAAATTATCTCATAATTTATTAATATGCTTAAAATCAACATGCAAATTACAAGCCTGAGCTCTGATACCACTTGAAAGATCATAGATCCATATTAGACTCTCTAATAAAAATTAAATTATCTCATAATTTATCATTTTGGTGATCTATGTAACATGCATGCAAATATAAAAGCATAAAAATAATCTCCTTACATTGATTTTTATGGTAATATGGGCACAAACTAGATCACCTATCTAGTATGTTCTTAAGCTAAAAAGAAATGGATGATCCTCCTTGAAAAACCTTCAACAAGAAAGCCTCCTTCAAGTTGCATCCAAGAACAAATCACCCAAATAATCTTACAAATATTAACTAGATATTTGTAAAACTTAACTCTTGATAATATGTGAATATTACTAACAATCTTAGTAATAATATATTTTGTATACTAACAATCTTAGTAAGAGATGATATTTATTTTAGAGAGATAAGCCAACTCAATTTCCTCACATGCAAAAATGAACTCAAGTAAGTGGAAAAGTTTAGCAAAGGTTGGCATAAAAGGAGGGAGTTGGACGGGTAGAAGAGGGTGGAGTGAGGGAGTGACTTTGCTCAAATTTTGTCCAATCTTTTATGACAAAAGATAACTTATGGAAGAAAAATAAAGTAAGGTGAAATGATTATGTTTTTAATCATCCACAACACTCTATGTTACACGGTCCAATTGCCCATTTACGGGTCCATTTTGGTTCTCATATTTGTCGCACAAATACGTGTAAATTTTATTTAAACATCGTTTCATGTTTAAATGCTTCCAATTAATTTCGTCGAAATCACTCTGTAAATATACGTGTACCGTTACACATATTATTTTACGTACTAATATTAATCACATTAATCAATTAGTACAATTTTAGTGAATTAACAATTAATTAACTAAAACCCGTCTCCCATAATTTATTATTCAATTATCGCATAATTAAATAATAACTGTCGTGCCTCGAGTTCGCAACTCGAAATCTCTCTAAAATAATCAACTAACCATTTAGTCTATAAATCAAGGGACTAAATAAATTGTATCTCATACAATTAATTAGTTGTCTATTGGGGTTCGTTCCTTTAGGTGTGACCGAAAGGGGTCAGTTGATCACCGCCGTCTCACGACAATAACGTCAAACTCTAGTCAGTCAACCGTTATCGATTTACGTTAATCAACTGACGAGGATCAAATAATTAAATATCTGATAATATTCCTTTAATGAGATTTATTATGTAAACGCACTATTGTGGAGGACACTAACTCCAACATCTAGGATTTGGTTAGTGGTTAGTCAATGGTGGAAATGTCAAAAAGGATGTGTAAATGATATTTCAAAACATGTTTCAAGGTGTATTTTATAAATAATAATTATATTAAGAATTATATCATGATACGGAATGAATAAATAAAATGACGGAGTAATAAGTGAGACGGAGTAATGAGTGAGATGGAGTAGTGAGTTGAAATTGAGTTAATTATTGGGATGAGAGTGTCTATTATATTATGGAGTAAGTTTGAATATGAGTTTAGTTATCAGGGAGTGTTTTTATTATTCTTTGTGTTTATTTTTATTATTACGTGTCTGTGTTTTCACGCCATGACCAAAACTAAGTTGCTTATATTGAGGTATTATTTGTTAGTCAGCTTTCCGGCTGACGTGTTTTCTCCCTTCGGGGCTACTCGTCATGGGGGTAGTTCCTTTCTGTCTTATGGTTTTGCTTTCAGGTCTTCCGCTGCTGTTCAAAAAGGATTTTATTTCAAGACAAGATTTTATTCAAAGTGTGTGTAAAAATTTTACTTCATTTTGTATATTTTATTTTAAGAGACATTTTGTAAGAAAAACTTTGTATAATAATTATAAATATATCTCTGTATTTTGGCTCAGTATTGTATATAATTATAAGTTTTTAATTAGCCGAAAATGAGAGGTGTTACAGAATATAACATTATAACTAAGTTAATTACCCTGTTGCAACGCACGGGTGTCAAACTAGTATATATATATATATATATATATATATATATATATATATATATATATATATATATATATATATATATATATATATATATATATATATAGGGGCGGGTTCAGGTACGAACTCACTACAAACCAGGTTTTTTTTTTTTTTCAGATACATTCTACTACCTTATGAGATATACTTCTTATTAGATGCATTTTAGAACATAACTAGCTACATTTTTTCACCACTAAAATTATAGATGCACTTTTACACTTTTTTAAACTAATTTTTTTGCGGATACATTTTATATTTTTTGCGGATACACATGACATTAAAGCCAGATACACATTATAATATTTCTGGATACACAAGTTTATACTTCCGGATACGCATCATATTAATACCAGATACACATGGTTATACTGTCGGATACACATGTATCCCGTATTAATACGGTGTGTATCTGGGGTGGTATTTTGTGTATCCACCCTCCTACCATACTACCACAGCCCACCACCACCTACCGCCACCACCCCCACCGCCACCACCCCCACCGCCATCAGCACTGCCCCACCACCCCCACCGCCATGGTAATTATTGCCCCCTCCCCACACACCAACACTAACCGGAACTGACATGCCACCGTTGTGGCCACCCCAACTCTGTCACGCCACCCCTGTGGCCACTTCGACTCTATCTCATAGAGTAATCAAATGACGAGAAAGAACTCATAAAAATAGTCCACAGCCGAACTTCAAACTAAAGACAAAGCATGTCCATTAACGTCTATTGAAATATTCAAGGACCAATTGCCAGAAACTAAAGCATATAAAAGGTTCAATTTGACAAATACATAGAGTAATATTAGCCTATGTTACTTCAACAGGAAACTAAACTTAACTAAAACTTTGTTTCGCGTGTCTGACACTCCAACCCGCTAACCCCCACAACTTTCCTAAGACTTCCATTTCATTCCAACGACCGGAAATTCCTATCCAAAACTTTGACCAGACTCTATTACTAGCAACATACCGACATAATCAATAATGCAAAATAATCAACTTTTCCGGTACTTCATTTCATTCCAAAGACATGAAATTCCTATTCAAAACTCAAAGCCGGACCGAGGGAGACCAGATCTCGCTCGAAAAGAGATGAAGGGACCGAGGGAGACCAGATCTGTTCGAGGAGATGAAAAACGATGGCCTGAGGAATGCGTCGGAAATGGTAGGATATCCGACAAGTTTAAGTGGTGACCATGGCCGGAGTTCTCACAACTACAATAACTCCGATCTGATGTCCGTCGGCCTTGTGATCTCATAGCAGTGATGGCGACGAGATGTTTCAAAGATGGTAGGATATCCGACAAGTTTTGTGGTGGTTAACGACATAGAGATTATGCAAGACTCCGACAGAACGCCGGCGAAGAGTGATGGAGGGTGACAACGACAGAAGAGGAGGAGGATCTCAAGACCGGCGTGGAGTTTATGGCTAAGAATGGTGGTCACCGGAGCTCCGGTATCGACGACGGTTGATGGGGTTAAAGAAGATAGAGTGACGGGTGGGGAAATAGGAAGAGTAAGAGTGAGGGAGTAATAAATGAGAGAGATTGGGGTTTAATTTTGACCATCCGTTTTTCTAATCTAAGGGTATTTATAGAGTTAAATACGGTTCGCACCGTAATATAGTTAAACGGGATCCCGATTCTATATATATATATATATATATATATATATATATATATATATATATATATATATATATATATATATATATATATATATATGCGGGATCCGGTGAGAACGATCACTCGGTGCAAACGGTGAGAACGACCTACAATAGTAGTTTAAACAAAAAATATCACGGGATATTTCGAAATCCTACGACGCGACTAACCTGACTGTTTGACAAAAAAATCCAAAAAATCTCTTTCTCTCTCTACTTTCCAAAACTTTTCCCCCAAATCAAAACAAATATTTCCGCGAAAAACATAGAAAAATCCGCGAAAACAATCAAACTACAGCCGCCAAAAATCGACGAAATTGATCATAATTAATGGCGTTGATCATCTAATGGATGTACGTTTATAATATTTTGCTGATTGATTTGGTGTGATTGATGCATGAACAATCGATTTTGTGATTTCGATTGGCATTCCAGAATTATTTCAATCGTAGAAAATTATGGATGTTGAGGGTTCTAGCGATTTGGGGAACATATCGATGCGATTGTTCATTGTTAGCAATGATATCGTGCGATCATCATCTCATCTTGGTATGTACATCTGCAAATCAGTTGAGATAGCCTTTTTTATAAATCGTTTCATTAAAATCGTCTGATTGATGTATCTATTGATCATTTTGATGCGTATTCATACTAATTTAAACATAGGAAGACAGATTATTACGCTCGCTGATCATGTTTCATTAGCCTGATTGGTATTATAAATTGATGAGTTTGATGGATAAGAACAGTTGTCTTACCGGTCTGGTTAGTGTATGTGATATGCAATTTTTTTTAGAGTTGATCATTACACTTGCTGATCATGTTTCTTATGCACGCTATACAGTATTCTGTTTAGTTCAATAGCATGTATATTAGTATAATTGATGTAATTGCCTTATATGGAAAACGTCCCTGGTAGAATAACGAAACCGCCCTTAATTAACCAGCGTATATGAATAGCGTATCCATTAGTATAGATGCGTTTGTGTTTTTCAGCAGCGTATCTAGAATTATAATTAAGGGATATACCGATTCGTGTCATAATAAGCATTTGACTTTCTGCCTTTGTCGAAATTATTAGACGTGATTGGTGTATCTTGACGTCTGCGTTAAGTATTCAGTAATGAAAGATACGATATGTCAGCGATCAAGGCACAAATTTCTGTGTTAATTTCTGTGGTTTTTTGTTTTCTAATTGATTTTGTGCTTTTGACTAAATTAGCGTATCTGAAATTATATTTGTTGTGCATCAGTTATTTGAACTCGCTGCCTACTATGTAGAGTGCATAGATGCAGGCTCACCAATCATCGAGACAAACCCGAAGGAAAGAATACCTGTATGTGCGCCAGAATTGAAGCCTGTTTTGGGTATGATCTTTGATAAACTAGAGGATGGGCTAGAATTCTATAAGGCTTATGCTGCTAATTCTGGTTTTAAAATGAGGAAGTCGACGCAAAGAAACATAGACGGGGTTGTCATGACTAAGTACTGTGTGTGCAGTAAGGCTGGAGAAAGTAAGCCTAGAGGGAAGGTAAAAAAAAGACAGAGAACTAGAATTTTATGTAATGCAAAGATTTTTTTTCGAAGAAATGAAAAAGGACAATATGTGATTGTTGACTTTCATGAAGGTCACACCCACCTCCTCTCAACACCAAACATCGTGGTGCATTTGACCGAGTCACGAGAATTAACCCTTATACATAAAACCATGATTGTTGAGAATTCTAAAGTGAATAAGGGGCCTGTGCAAAGCTTTAGGATGTTCAAAGAGTACGTGAAAGGGTATCAAAATGTAGGGGCATCACTCGAGGACTTCAAAAATTTTTGGAGGGATGTGAAGAAATTTATTAAAGGGTATGACGCGCAAATGATGATTAAAAATTTCATGCACAAAAAAGCCATGTGTAGTTCGTACTACTTTGATTTTGATGTTGACGATCGTGGTCGACTATCTAGGATTTGTTGGTTTGACCCTATAGCTATAAAGAATTATAGTCTCTTTGGTGATATGACGTCTTTTGACACGACGTTTAATATGAACACATATAAAATGATATTTGCACCTTTCACGGGGGTTGACCATCACAAAAAATGTGTGACATTTGGAGCAGGACTTATAAGGAAAGAGACTGATTAGGATTTCGTATGGTTGTTTCGGAATTTTCTGAGCGCAATGAGCAATAAGTATCCTGTGTGCATAATTACTGATCAAGATAGAGGCATAAAAGCAGGGGTTAAAACAGTGTTCGGGGACAAAACTCAACACAGATATTGCATGTGGCATATCATGAAAAAGCTGCCAAACAAGATCGGAACTACGCTATATCGAGAAACTAACTTCATGAAAGAGTTGTGCTCCTGTGTTTGGGCAGAAGATATCGAACCGTCTGAGTTTGAGGAACGGTGGTGCTCAGTTATATCCTCATACGGGCTGACCGACAATGAATGGTTAGATACCATGTTTGACAAAAGGGCTTCTTGGATCCCATCATATTTCAGGGATTTATTTATGGGTGGACTAATGAGAACCACGTCCAGGTCTGAGTCCGAGAATAGCTTTTTCGAAAATTTCATGAACCCACACTTAACTTTTGTTGAGTTTCTTATGAGGTTTGAAAGTGCTATGGACGCTCAACGATGGAAACAATCCAAATTATTAGCCGAGTCAAAAAACTCCTTCCCTGATCTAGAAACGCCTCACCCTTTGGAAAAACACGCTTCTGAGTTCTACACCCCAGTGATGTTTTCTGAATTTAAAAACGAGTGGGTGGCTGCTTGTTTCACCTGTGGTGTTAAAATTTTAGGGGTTACTACCAGTGACAGCATCCCCATTATTGATCGTGAAAAAGACAAGGTTTACTATGTTAACTTTATCTCTGACGAAATGAAAGTGAACTGCACCTGTAAAAAGTTCGAGAGACATGGAATTTTGTGCCGTCATACGCTATACGTGTTGAAAGAACAAGGCCTTGACAATGTTCCAGATCAGTATCTGTTAAGTAGGTGGAGCAAATTGGCAACATGTCAGCCGATATGTAATAATGTGCCACATACTTTAATTGAAGATTGTAACTCATTAGATGTTAGACGGCACAAAATTGGTACCCTATGGTCCGAGGTGTTCTCATGTGTGACACTCGCTGAACAAAAACCTGAGTATGTAGATGAATTAATGGGCATTCTGAAAGGTTTCAAAGACAAGATAAGCGCACAAACCAGTACGTCAGAATGTAGTAGTACTAGTAACATGGGTGATAGGACGAGGAATAAGACTAGGGAACTTGAGATGCTCTTAGGAACAAAAATACCAACAGAAGTGGTTATCTTGCCTCCTATTCAGTCAAAGACGAAAGGGTCTGGAAAACGAATGCTGTCCAAAAAGGAAAAAGCTACAAAAGAACAGAAGAAAGCAGCCAGGAAATGCAATGCTTGTGGAGAATTAGGATTTCATGATAGTCGGAATTGTCCTGGGAGAGTATGATTTCATTCATACAGGTACGCTAATATTTGTGGTGTATTCATTATTAGAGGATATGGAAAGCAGATTGAATTTGTAAGATGGTACCTGAGTAAGAAATAGTATTGTTGTATGTACAAAAATTTGTAACCGCTAATGTTTGATATCCTTTTTTTGTTTCAGGATTGAACAACGAAAATAGTTGAGGATCACAAACACAAAGATATTGATTAATGGCAGAAAGATTGAAGACTTCATTTTTGAGCTGTTCTATGTGATTTTTGATCTTTTTTTTTTCCTTTGTATGTCTTTTATTTTTTATTATTCGCATATCACAAGATACTAGCGTATCTACATGGATTATATGTGCATCTGGCAAGGCTGAAAGTGTATCTATCAGGATTGTGAATGGAAACACTTGTATTAACATATACAAGTGAAAGTTTATGGAAGGCTTGAGTTTTTGATATTAAGAGCTAATGAATCTGCTCGTTTTTTTATATGTGAATTGGTAAAAAGTAAACTTTCAGCTATTGTCCAAGAACTGATGATTTCCTAACTATGTGCAAGAGACAAAAAGCGTGAATATTAACACGACTGTTGCACATGTTTTACATGAAAATCGCACCTATTAGTATTATTTGTGTCAAAAAGCAGCGTAAAATATTAATAAACAATGATTCGCGAATTTAAGTTCCATAGACAAAATCCTAATATTGTATGACATCTAATTATAAATTACCTGATGATTTTATTAGACACGATTGATTTCATTAGACACGATTGATATTGTATGACACTAAAAAAAAAATCGGTTGTTGGTGGGTTGTGTAAGTATATACTTCGTATTATTAATATGTTATCACAATTGATGGTGTGTTTATGTGCAAAAGTAAACAAGCGTGTATATTAACACGATTGTTGCACATGTTATACATGATGAGCGTACTTAGTAGTGTAATAATGTATGACGATTAAGTTATCAGACCATTGCCACATAGCAAAAGAAAGAGGTTGCCCAATTTGCAGCCCATTGCCACATAGACACCACCATTTGTCTACACACAAAAGGACGGAATGGGATGCATATCCTACATATTATCCACAAAAAAGTAGGGGTGATGCCCTTCCATTAAAAACTGTCAAAACTATCATGATTCCATATCCAACATGGACCAAAGGCGTTTCAAAAGACGCCTTGTACTTAGTTAACCAGATACTCGGATAACCGTAAACGAAGTTATTACAATGCAACAGAACCCCTAATTACACCATCACAAATTCCATAAGATATACATGACTTTTACTAAGCCTACATGTCAGCCACAATCCTGCCAAACGCAAAGCCGCTTCCATGACTTTTAGTAAACCTACATATCAGCCATGAGAAAAAAAACGATGTAAACCTTGTACTTAAAATAGATGTGAACAGTTAAATCTGACGATAAAGACAAATGATAAGTGAGATTAATTTTGAATACATTACGCTTGTTCTCCTGCCAACGTAACAATTTGAGCGCGACGTCCTTCCTATATGCAACCAGCGCCTTGAAGTTGCTCTTGTCTTCCCACAGATCTCGGTTGCGTCCAGCTTCTAACCACTTGAGAACATGAACGCCGCAATCAAACATTCACCAAACAAAACTAAAATAAGTACCAACACAAGCGGCCTTACTATATCATCCGTGCACAAACACCTTATGTCCAGCATACAAAAATCAAATAAAAACATGGGACATATCGTCACAACGCACATACTGCATTAAATGTACCTAGCAACTGACTTAGTGTGACATACTCAGGTGATAAGTAAATAAAAAAAGATGAGTACTTACAGATTTTGCTGTTGAGGAACAGTCAGAGTCGAAAACTTAGCTCGAGGCACCCCTACAAGATGCTTGTACCCTTTGGACCGGCATAAGATCTGGAAGACATTACTAACCTAGAACAAAACGATACATTGAACCTATTAGTTATGAATCATTAAGGAAAGCATTATCTGAACGAAAACATTTATAATATTTTAAAAAATATACCACTTCCGCAGCAAGTTCAGTGTCAGCCCGGATATCTTTAGGACGTAGTGAGTTCAGAATATAGTTCGTCTTCATCTCCAGATCACACACGATTAGAAACCAGTGTTCGTTATCAATGATGGGTATAAAAATCTGTTGACAAAATTACAAGACGTATGGTATGAATGAAATGAGTTTGATCTTCATAAACAAAAAATACAGTGTGATACATACCCACATTTAAAAAAGACAGAACAATATACTTACAGCTTTCACACACACCCCATCTTTAGGCATATATGATGTTTTGATGTAATTGCGACAAAGATTTTTATCTCGTTGAGGATTGAGATGCTAGAATAGACAAACATATCGATTAGTAAGTCAAACATTCAAACTGATAATATTAAGTGAATCACGGATGAAAAGGGTAACACTCACACGTGCGGTAGATGGGATATACAACAAATCTGGCTTGAGCATAGTTGAATAGATCCCGAACATATCGATCACCTAAATTGAAAAAACGAGTGTTGTTCTATACTACATAAAATAGAAAGAAACACGTATGAAAATTAAGAAGTGACCATACCATATCCACAACCCATTTCCGAGGTTTCAGAGAGCACATGCCCTCTTTTGTTACTTGCCCAAAGCTTGACTCGACGACTACGTCACTACAAAAAATAACGTATACACCAACGAAAAAGCTCAGTACGTGCTATTTCTAACAACGCATATAAAGTTGACAAGGTAAACATGCTAAAAAGGATGAAACATTACTCTTTAGCTGATTCTCCCGCACGTAGAAGGAACACGTAGTCTAACAGGTGCGTATCAGTATATTCCACTTCCTGTACAGCCACTTGTTTCCTTTAAAAAAACGAAGAAGGAAAATATAATTAGTAAGATTAACGATCACTTGCAAACAAAAAATAAAACAAAAAAAAAAGAAAAAAGAAGAAAAAGAAAAATATGGGTGCTTGCCCAGATTTGACGTTGAGACGCTTCACAGCCATCAACACTTGTTTTGATAATTCGTTCTGAGGGCACGACAAAACAACAAAACAGTACTTCATCTTCTGTTTAAGAAGGATCTTGCCAATTGCAGCCCCTGATCTAGACTGGATGATTCAATATGTGAAAAACTTGTTAATGAGAAAGTTGTGATTGCTTATTTACTAAACGTACATAGAAAAAAAAAGGACGTATCTTACATTTATGAACTGAGATTTCAGCATTTGGCGGCACCCCGTATATATCTCCATGTAACACATCAGATAAATGCCATCGTCCACGACGTCAATCACATGCGTTTTGGGGACGAATTCTTCACATGAGAAAAACTGGACTGCCTTAAATCTGGATGATTTAGAGGTCATGTCACATCGAACAAAATCCCTCTGAAAAAGTCAGATTACCATCAGAAACATCAACGGAGTGAAGAAAACTAAATCCAACGTTTGACAAAGTGAACTGGTATGCGCAAAATCATATTCTCACCACCATGCGAACAGAATCAGAGAAGTCTACTGATTTAGGAAGCATAGGATGAATAACTTCAATCTTTCGGGAAACCATGTTGACACAAATCAGATGCGGCTCACGGAGTGTAAATGGGAACAGCATCTGGTTTTGAAACACATATATCAGCCTTAGTGGAAACATAAAATGGACAAAACTGACGAATGCTACTAAAAATCAAAAAGACATAGTTGAAGCTCACCAGTTTGACTTTCTCGTATTCGGTTATATTTTCACATTTAATTCCCTGAAGTTAAACATATTTAACAACAATAATAAAGTCAGGTAGGACGATAGCATATTAATGCAAGAATATCTACATAGGAAAACACATCATTGATTAAAACTAAAGGTTAAAACAAACATAGATCAATCATAGGATAACTTACATTATGAGTAACAAAAGTGTATAAACACAAAGGGGATGAGGCAGCTTTTAACTCCTCTCGCGTGTTCAATATATTAGCCCATGCATTTATCACATTTGTAGAAATCTTTGTGTCTGAGATAAAGGACAATAAATCGTATCTTCTTAGCTGGAACAAACGATTCCTGAATAATACCTCATTTGAAAATAACAAGACAAATCGAAACATTAGACAAAAAATATAGATACGTTCTGATATATTAACGAATTACCCCACAAACTGATCACGGTTAAACATTTAACTTGAGATTGAAATAGGTTGTAAAAAAAAAGATTATAAATACCTTTCATCAGATCCCTCCTCAAAAACCAAGTCAGAAACATCTTTCTCCGGTTGGCTCAATTCAGAAAACATAGATATAATCCTTTGAATAAAGGGTGACTTGTATACATTTGAAACAACTACGTCTCTCTTGTTCTCTATGTTAGCAGCATGGTGGACTACGTGAACTGATTCAACAGGTGCATTAGGACAGTCGGGAGAAACAACAGGTGCATTAGGAGCAGCAGACGGGGGGAAACAACAGGTGCAGTAGGACACTCCGTAGAACCAGCTGGCTGCGATTTATCTTGAGATTGAAATAGGTTGAAGGTCAGGAACTCAGGAGCAACTCGTCTTTTCTTTGGTACAGGTACATCCACTGGATCCTTGTTGAACGCGTCACCCAACGCGATGGCCGCTGCCACAAAGGTAGGATCGTTCCAACAAGGGTCGTCATTGCTGCCTTCTGGTGTTGATGGAACACGACCGCCATGAACCTCGGAGGCTGACCTACCCCCGTAGCGGGCGTATCTTAACAAATGCGTGAATCGCACTGAACCCGGCAAAGCAGCAGATTCATCGGTGCGCATGTCATTGCCACCAACAACTCGGGTCACCCCGTCCGCGATCCACTTTTGTCCCAACCTCATCTTCGTGTACAATAGGTGGTGTTAATCGGAAACCCCTAGTAGAGAGTCTCGCCATGGCGGACAGGTGACAAACAATCGCAGAATTCGGCATTATACGCAGCGTATTAATAGAATCGCAAAATTCGAAATGCGAGCAAGGGCTTTATTTGTGCTTGTCGGCGTTTTTCAATGCAAGAACCGACATGTGATCCGTTGGCATCGTGCCCATCACGTCCATTGTTGTCACCGCGTCATCCTCATCATTGCCAACAATATCATCATCCTCGGACACAACATCGGTGTTGTTTCGCCACGCTCTCCACATACCAGGACCAAAGCAACTGGGTGCTTTACCAATCGTGCATCAATGAAACCAGAACCAAACCGATGAGCTTCCCTTTTTTCTTTAGATATTCGCAAAGATATCGCTTCCTTCGTCCATGTACATAATGTTGGGAACACCCGCTTAACTGATATAGCCTTAAAAACCGTCCTATCGAGGTAAATGAAAATTAAAACCATTATAGGACCTTTATAGATCTTCTTGCAGCTCCCATTGGCCTCCTTCTCCTTCTCATCTCTCCACTGTTCGACACTTGCAATTAAGTTTCTTCGGGTAAAATCGCACCATCTCAGTTTTGGAATCAAGGAGACATCACTCAAACACTTGAGTATTCGCACACTTGGAACACTTCCCTTAATTCCCATAAGAAACGCAGACACAACATATACGATAAAATTTCTCTTGAAATCGTCCCCACCTTATCTCTGTTCAGCCATCTTATGCAATATGTGGATGTTGGTAACTTTGTCAACACCCTCAAACTGAGACTTCCATGCTTTAACCATCTCTACAAACACCTCGGTCTAATCAAAACGAGTCGCTTGCACTATTTCTACATCACCCATAGGTAACCCCGTGGCAAGATGAACATCTTCATCGCGAATAGGCAGCTGGTTGTTTAAGAGGGAAGATGTGAATGGATCAAATCCTGAGACAAGCCAGTGTGCTAACTGCCTGGGAAGCATATCCATTTTAAGGCACAGGATACCGCCAAAGCCCATCTCTTGAATGTCTGAGATTTGATTGTCGGAGAGGCCACTATTGATGAAATTTAGAAGACCGCTAGGACTCATCCTTGTTTTCAATACCGGAAAATCTTGAGAAGGATCACATCCAGCTTGTTGCATACTTATGACAGGGACTTCTTGATGTCTGCTTGTCCCTGCTCCGTCTAGTGCCGACGTTTCTGAACGTGTTCTCTTCATAATGACACCTGTAATCATAAAAAATGTAGATGTCAATGTAATCAATGTACCTAACCAAAAACAAATGCGTATGGACATATGTGATAAACTGAACCTATATCTCACGGTGCAAAACACATAGTAGCCTCATTGAAAATGATCAAGCTAAACAAAAATAAGCCATGAAAAAGGTTTCCAGAAACAATATGCATAGGTACATTGATACACACAACATAAACTAAAAAACGTATCCAGCAACTCATTCAACGTACATATAACCCGTATTGACGTACCTGACTGGCACATAACCCCATAAATGAACAAAACTCACATCAACACACAAACAATCCATGAAAAAAATACTCTCCCTACATACCAAGGGCATCACAGATACGTTACAGCGGAAAAAAAATAAATTGCAAAACAAATGCAGATGTGGTCACCCTCTTGAAAGGGCACTGATGCAGTCATTGTTATTAAACGCAAAATAACGTACGTATGGGCTAAATAGACGTGATTAACGCGTATTAAAGTGCACCTACAACCTAAAATACTCATTAAGTATAAAACCCCAACTGAAACACACAACAAAACAAAAACAAATAAATAAAATAATACAAAAAGTCAAAAAAAGCATATAACGCACACACAAACTGATGCCAAGCATACAAAAATGCCACAAATACGTAGGACATATCAGTAAGTCAAACAACCCACATGAATGTACTTATCAACTGACAAGGTGTGACTAATAACCGTTGTGATGTACCTAGCTGATACGGAACCATTAAAACGTATAAAAAAGGCAGATAACGCACACACAAACTTAATTCTGAAGTAAACACAAGGACATAACGTGGAAAATACACAGAAAATTAGCTCAACAAAAAAAAAGGTTGTAAACAACACAAATTTTAGAAAGAAAAACTTCAAAACTACAATCATGTTAAACTTAGAATGCTAACACAGCAAAAAGGAGGAAAAAAATGTAAAATCGAACAAAAAAAGTAGGGAAATATACTACCTAGTTGAGAATACACCAAGACGACGATGCTCTTAAATTGAAACAGAACAAAAACCTGCATGCAACCGAACGGAAGTAAATATCAAATAAAGTCAATGAATAAGCCGAACATAAACAAAAATATACCTAAAATTAATCACGACAGTAATAACAAATACCTAACACAAAACACGTCAAATGATGCATCTACAAAAGAATAACCACTTTTCTCATCTAAGTGCGGAAATCAACTAAAAGGAAGCAATTTAAGGGTACACATTCTACCATAGATATTAGTTCTCCGAGTTACTAAGTCTAAAAGGATACAAACAAGTCACCTCCAAGTTGTGTTAAACTAGGCTACTTTCGTCCACAATTGCAAAATGCTTTCATCAAGAGTAAATTCCCTATGGTGTTAGAAAACACTGTAGGATCGCGGAATTCCCTCTCTTGCCTAGACAAAACGAAGGGTCGTCCCCTCTCCACCATGCAACAAAGACAGAATCATCAATGGATAAAGGGATCAAGATAGTTGAGTTTCACGATGGTAGTTTGCTTTTGGGTTATTTTTCCCCCCATTTTCGTAGCATTTGACAATTGAAGAACATTTATTGCCATTTTTTATGTTTGGCATTTGATACTTTGGCATTTTGACTTTTTGGCTTTGATATGACATTTAAACATTGAGAGTAACCCCTGATGCGGTCGTTTCTACACCAAAAATAAAATACCTAGATTACTGCTAACAGAAGTCAGCGGTAAGTAGGGTCGATCTCCACAGGGAGGCGGTGTACTATCTAATTGTCTATTTATCTGTCTAATGTCACTAATGGGGGTTTGAAAGGTTTGTGTTAACTAAACTAAAGACTAAGCAAGAGAAATAAGAAAGAGAAATTAACAGAAGAAAAGGGAGTATGCTAGGAGTCGGTCCACCGTGGCAGCTATCAGATCTTATACTATCGGGAATATTAAGGCGATTAGACTACTGATAAGAAGAGCTATGGTCGTCACCTTTCGGTCCTTAAACCGCCCTAGAGTGTAAACAGCTTAACTTTCGCCCTCACTGCAATACCCTATTGTAATTAAGCAAGCCTTCCCTTCCAATCTTTCGATCTAGGTCGGGGTTAACTAGAATTATTGGTCTCCTGCATGCATACATTCGACCGGATAACAATTAAATTGCCTAATACAATTCCCATCGCAAGACTAATCTATTTAATACAGTTAAAGCATTGCTACCACGGCTTCCCTAATCCTAACATACTACGGGGATTTAGCTAGACATGAAATTAATAAGAACAATAAATAAAGAGGGAGAGGGAATAATAAACATTAAATAAAAAGAGAGAAAGGAAGAAAGAATTACTGAATTAAAGAGATCCGGAAATGAACAGGAATAAAAATAACAGTGTATCGAACAGTAACCAAGTAAAAAGAGAGGAGAAGGGAATAGAGGAGAAGTCCCGTCTAACCTCCTATTAGATTTTATTTATAGTGTAAAACATAAAACCTAATCTAAACTTCACGTGAATAGAGGCCCAATAGCTTGAATCGCTCGATCGAACAGTTAAGTCACTCGATCGAACAGTTCCTGCGTCTGTTTACTCGATCGACCAAAGATAAGGCTCGATCGAACAGTTGTTCACTCGATCGAACAGTTCTTCCGTCTGTTCACTCGATCGACCAAGAGAAACTGCTCGATCGAGTGGTTCCTGGCTCCAGCTCGTGTTGGTCTTGTAATTTGGTCTTTGACTTGTCCTTTTAGCGCCCAAAACACCTTCACGCATCCCAAGACAGCAATATTTCCCGCTTCAAATCGTCTCTTCCTCCAAATGCAAGCTAAATGGACGGCAAATGGCTTGATTTCACCACTTTTGGGTTCATTCCTGCAAATAAGACAAAATAACCCAAAGTAGCATATTCGGGGCATTTCGTAGCATAAAACTACGATAAAAGCATAGGAATACGTGCATAAAATAGGCTAAAAAGACTATATAAAATGCACGTATCAAATCTCCCCAAACCAAACTGTACAATGCCCCCGATTGTACCAAAACATGGAAAGGAAATGCAAACTGAAAGAGAAAGAGAGTAAAAGCGGAAAACTTACAAGATAGCGCGAATAAGGGGACCTCCCCAAACCGACCATGAAATGGGAGGTTGCTAAGGGCCCGGAAAACCGTCTCAGGAAGCTAATCCAAGTCAAATACACTCGATATCCGTCCAACAGTGGTCGATCGAGTGAGTGGGCGCTCAAAAACTGCTCGATCGAATGGTGTTGTGGTCGATCGAGTGGGTTCTTACTTTGCAGGCGCTCGATCGAGTAGATACTAGCTCGATCGAGAGGATTTGGCAGCACAAGTGCTCGATCGAGTACAGAAAGTACTCGATCGAGTAGTTCTCATCGTATTTCCTGCAAAAACGCAATAAGAACAGCCCGCAACTAACAAGACAAGCATACTGAGATAGTCTATGGTATAAAACCATTTATTACAACTTAAGGGAAATATAAATGCAGAAATAAATCGCCGGGTTGCCTCCCGGGTAGCGCTAGCTTCAGTCAGGTCCCAGCTCGCCCTTCTTTTTCTTCGAGCCACTATAATTAATCATGATCAAAACAGCTCAAGGCGCGCAGCAACCTGTCAAATAGCTGCGCATGTGCTACACAGAACAGTAAGTAGCACCAGAGTGGAATAACAAAATAGGAAATAAAAATGTTTAACTTTTTAAGCCGAACAAATTTCCTATGGGCGCTCCTAAATTTATCCACAATATACAGGAGCGCGGGAGCAATCGTCAATACATTATGGGTTAAATTCAAATTAGCAATTTTGAGATGACATGTACGGTGAAAATCAGTTAAATTATATGTCCACATGGGAGGAGGTAAAGCATTAAAAGGACATGCATGAATCAGACGAGGTAATATACAAACAATAATAAAATTACCGTTTACTACCTCAGGTTGGTTGCTCTCAATTACGGAATCACTGACAAAAGAATGTGATACCTCATCCGTGCTAGGAGCAATTACCGTCTCAACTGCTTCTTCATCAACCTCCTCAGTGGAATGCGCCCGTAGATCGCGACTTCAAGTGTATCCGACTACTTTGTGAATAGGGGAGGTTCACCGTAACCTTCATCATCGTCAAACTCGTCATCCAATATGAACCCAAGTGACGGAGTTAAGCTCCCAATGGCCAAATCAGTCGATCGAGCAAAGTACTCACTCGATCGACCAACTTCCTCGCGCATATCACTCGATCGAGTAACACAACAATTCGATCGAGAATTATCCTCCTGCATTCCACTCGATCGAGTAAGAATACTACTCGATCGAGGGCTTCCTTCTGAAATTTCACTCGATCGACTAGTTTTAGTCACTCGATCGAGTGATTCTTCCTGCATAGGGCTGAAATCTTCGCGTGGGGTAGTGAAATATGATAGGAACTCGTCGTCCGAGTCATAGAAGTCATCCTCATCATTGGGCAACACGGTTTCCTTACGAGAGAAGTCGCTCTCAGCAAGATAAACCTCTTCTTCTTGCATCTCAGCTGCTAACTGAGCTATTTGTGACTCCAGTTTGGGAATTCGAGCATCCATATATCTATCACTCTCTTGCACTTGTGATACAAGCATTCTCATTAAATATGTCAGCTCCGCGATCTCTTCTCTCTCCATCTCAGCTGTTAATTGAGCAACTGCAGACTCGAGCTTATCAAATCGCTTGCACTTGGAATGCAAGTGCCTCCATCAAGAATTTCAGCTAGCGCAATGTCTTCTTCTTGTATATCAGGGGAATCTTGTTGCGGTGGCCATTGATAGGGTGGATGTGGCGGCACAACTACAGCTGCATCGTGCTCAGCAGGACCACATCTCCCGCCGTAAATCACCGTCTGTTCCATAAAATGGGACATCGGTGGTGGGTCAAAGGTACTCAAGCCTTCCCTTTGACGGTCTTTGACCTAGAACTGTCTAGGTAGTACCTGTAAGGCCTATCAAAACAGCACTAAACAAAAGATTAAAATGGCCTCAAGGGAAAAATCCCCTGAGGCTAAAAACAGATAAAATTAAACAAATAAATAAATAGATTGCCTCCCCGGCAACGGCGCCAAAATTTGATGCGGTCGTTTCTACACCAAAAATAAAATACCTAGATTACTGCTAACAGAAGTCAGCGGTAAGTAGGGTCGATCTCCACAGGGAGGCGGTGTACTATCTAATTGTCTATTTATCTGTCTAATGTCACTAATGGGGGTTTGAAAGGTTTGTGTTAACTAAACTAAAGACTAAGCAAGAGAAATAAGAAAGAGAAATTAACAGAAGAAAAGGGAGTATGCTAGGAGTCGGTCCACCGTGGCAGCTATCAGATCTTATACTATCGGGAATATTAAGGCGATTAGACTACTGATAAGAAGAGCTATGGTCGTCACCTTTCGGTCCTTAAACCGCCCTAGAGTGTAAACAGCTTAACTTTCGCCCTCACTGCAATACCCTATTGTAATTAAGCAAGCCTTCCCTTCCAATCTTTCGATCTAGGTCGGGGTTAACTAGAATTATTGGTCTCCTGCATGCATACATTCGACCGGATAACAATTAAATTGCCTAATACAATTCCCATCGCAAGACTAATCTATTTAATACAGTTAAAGCATTGCTACCACGGCTTCCCTAATCCTAACATACTACGGGGATTTAGCTAGACATGAAATTAATAAGAACAATAAATAAAGAGGGAGAGGGAATAATAAACATTAAATAAAAAGAGAGAAAGGAAGAAAGAATTACTGAATTAAAGAGATCCGGAAATGAACAGGAATAAAAATAACGATTGTATCGAATAAAGAACCAAGTAAAAAGAGAGGAGAAGGGAATAGAGGAGAAGTCCCGTCTAACCTCCTATTAGATTTTATTTATAGTGTAAAACATAAAACCTAATCTAAACTTCACGTGAATAGAGGCCCAATAGCTTGTAACTGCTCGATCGAACAGTTAAGTCACTCGATCGAACAGTTCCTGCGTCTGTTTACTCGATCGACCAAAGATAAGGCTCGATCGAACAGTTGTTCACTCGATCGAACAGTTCTTCGTCTGTTCACTCGATCGACCAAGAGAAACCGCTCGATCGAGTGGTTCTGGCTCCGGCTCGTGTTGGTCTTGTAATTTGGTCTTTGACTTGTCCTTTTAGCGCCCAAAACACCTTCACGCATCCCAAGACAGCAATATTTCCCGCTTCAAATCGTCTCTTCCTCCAAATGCAAGCTAAATGGACGGCAAATGGCTTGATTTCACCACTTTTGGGTTCATTCCTGCAAATAAGACAAAATAACCCAAAGTAGCATATTCGGGGCATTTCGTAGCATAAAACTACGATAAAAGCATAGGAATACGTGCATAAAATAGGCTAAAAAGACTATATAAAATGCACGTATCAACCCCATATATAGTAAGGGTACTCTAGAAAAGCATAGGAGTCTATTTTGTGCTCCTTATTTCTTTGACAAAATTTCAAACTTTTTTACATTCATTTGGCATTTGAACTCAATTTGATGATTATAGTGCCCATTCCTTTTTGGTTGGCAAAATGATGATGGAAGTGAAAGAACGGTTGCATGGCTTCAAAGGTCACCTTAGAATAAACGGTAGCCAAAGAATTATCACACCACAAGGTACTCTTGACTTGGCCTTAGTTCATGGGTCAAAATATACTAGTATGACCTTG